>NC_143163.1:5000-308030 GCF_047325235.1 Durio zibethinus
CAGCCACTGATAGGATCAATCCCCTCATGGAAGGGATCGATCGGTTCTGGGTGGAAACACTCCAACGGCTACTTTTTGGTACTTTCAATGGCTATTTCTTTCTCCCAAACATTCCCAACAGCTACTCCTTCAATTTTTTTATAAATCGAGCACTCCAACACACCAAGAAGATGGATGAATCAGCAAGAGTCAATAAGCAACATTTTCATTCTCTCAAATAATCAAGAATTTTTAGAGCTTCAAAGTCTATATTTTTGTATTTATTGTATCCAAATTATTTTTTTTGTTCATTCATCATTTTTTTGTCTATACTTTTGTGTACTTCAAATTAGCAAACACCCAACCTTTGAGAGGTTCTTAGAGTTTGCAAAACACTTCAAAAAATTTTGTATTGTGTGCTTGTAAGCTTAAGAGGGAGGATAACCCTTAAGAGTGTGTAGTGTTGAGTTTGTAAAGCTTTGAGAAGCTTGTTTGTAAAGCTTTGAGAAGCTTGTTTGTAATCTTCAAAACATAGTGGATTGGAGCTTTGGTGTGGACAACCAAGAGAGAGGATGTAGGTGCCTTGTGGAGAAGGATCGAACCTCTATAAATTATTGTGTTTGATTTCTCTATCCCTATCTCCTTATAATTTATTGTTGTTTATATTTGATTTTTAGTTCATTAATTGTTATTGTTTGCATTATAGTTTCATCAAAAGTGCTTATTGTTTTAATTTCTATTCAACCATATTGAAATCATTGTTTGGAAAGAATTTGGAGAGATCCAATTCACCCCCATCTTGGATCAACATTTAACTTTCTAAAGCTAACAATTGGTATCACAGCTTTGTCTCTTTTTGTAAGTTTAACCACCTTGAGTAAAGATCCTATGGCTCAATTTTAGTTCTAAGATGGTGAGGAAGTCCTCAAAGCTCTTATGGTTGATAAATTTGAATTTTATGAATGGAGAAGGAGGATGAAGATGTTCATAATGGCCCAAGATTTTAAAGCTTGGTTAATGATAGAAAGAAGGCTTGAAATTCCTTCAAAAGATGCAAACTATATGAGGTAAATAATAGGTGATGCAAAGGCCAAGTGCATTCTCTATAGAGCTTTAGATGATTACAACTTCAACTTGATCTCAAAATACTTAACCTCAAATGGGACGTGGAGAAAGTTGGAAGAGCTACTTAAAAGATAAATTTTCAACCAATATCTATCATGTTTTAATGGCTATTGAGGAACCAAAGGTAACCTCTAACTCTTATGATTCAAACTCTTACATTTTTGATGAGTTACAAGATGCTTACAATGATTTAGTAATTGAGTTTGAAAATATGCATTTGAAACATAAGAAAATGATTTCAAAATTAAAACTTGAAAACGAATTTTTAATGAATTCAAATAATAATTTGGAAAAGGAAAATGATAAATTGAAAATGAATTTTGAAGCTTGTCAAAAGAGAAATGAAATGCTAGAAAAAGAGAATTTAGAATTGAGAAAGAAATTTAAAGTTTTGATAAATGAAAAACAAGAGCTTATAAATAAGAGTTTAAATAGTAAAATGATTAAATGTAATTTTTGTAATTTTCATAGTCATACTATACATACTTGTCCTATTAGAAGAAAAGTTCCATTTAGAATTAGGCAAGTATGGGTTCCAAAAGGAATAAGAGACTTGGTGACTAACTCTCAAGGACCCAAAGCAATTTTGATACCAAAAATCAAATGAAAAATATCTCTTGTAGGTGTGGTAGAGCAAGAAGCTACAATGTGAGATTAAATATTGAAACTCTAGACACACAATGGAGAAATGGGTAACCTCTAAACTTTATTTGAAAAGAATTTGAATTTAGTTACCTATTCTTGATGATTTTGGCATGATGAAATGATTTTGTGATTTTCATATATACTGATTTGTGATTATTGAACATGCCTATATGACCATGATGTTTAAAATTGCTTAACTTGTTTATAATGCTTGGATCTTATGAAATATTGTTAAAATTTGATTATTATATTCTAAATTATTTTAACTCTTGATTTGTGATTTTAAAAATTGATGATCATCTTGTGCTTAAATCATAAATATTGATGTTTGATTGTTCATCTTTTGTTTTCTTATGACATAGTCTTGAAATATGCTTTAATTCTTTATCCTTATTAATTCAAGATCTATTTTTTTTTCTTGTGATTTATGAATTGATGAACTTTATGTGCTTAAATAGAATATATTGATTCTTGGTTCATCTCTATGTTTTTGGTCAAGATATGTGGTCATATGATGAATGATTCAACTTGACCTTAATACTTATGATTTGAAAGTGTTTAAATTGTTTATATCTTAATTTGTGAAATACCTTTTGTGATATGCTTGCTCTTGTGCTTAAATGTTTTATCTCTTGATTGTGAAAGATATTTTGTGAAATATACTTATTTTTATGAAATAGTTTTGATCTTTGTGCTCAATTGATATATCTTTTAATTTGTGATTTTGAATATGATAAACTACTTGCTTCTAAATGATATGTGTTATTGGTTCATCTATTGTTCTTGTCAAGTGTGTGTCTATATGATAAATGTGGTTATCTTGCCTTGACATGGTTGCAACATGACTTAAGTAAATGAATTTATTATGATACTTATTTTTAGCTTAAGTCATTGTTGATTATGGCCTATAATTTGTGTAGACATATTTATGCTTTTGTGCCAAAATTTTCTTGAATTTTTTTTTTTGATAAATATGTCTTCCTTGAGTTTTTAGTTTTTTTTTTACATGGCCTAAAACTTATTTTAGCATATTCTTTAGTGACTTATTGAATATATATATATATATAAATATTGAATATGTCTATTCTATGTTCATGAATGATTTAAAAGGTTTGATTTTTGCACATTACATAAGAACTTTTGCTTTAGTGCCACTCTTGTGCTATTTGATGTTTAACTTCATATATGACCTCTAGCTTAACTATATATCTCCCTTGCAATTGGCAACTTGTGCTTAGTGAATAATTTTTCTTTTGCCTATAGTGACTTAGAATATGAAATTGTTTTCTAACAATTGGTATAATTTTCATCAATTGATTTTCTTGGTGCTTCTAATGAAAATCTTTTGTCAAGAAATTTTTTTAAGTTTATGTTAGGAGAACTTGAAATGAGCATGAATAAGCCTACATTTTTTAAATTTCAAGGATAGCAAGCAAAGCATGTTATCCTCATCAATCAAGCCTAGTTTTGCTAAAATGAAGTGGATTGGAGAATTCAAAGCCAAATGAGCACAACAACAAAGCTTGACATGGATGGAGGTAAATGTATCAACTTTATGATATGATGTATGAGTTTGAATACATATACATGCTTGCTTTAATATGTGCAAATATTTGATTTTGCGGTTGAATATATGAACACATTGCATAAATTAATCACCAAGCCACTTGGTAGATATTGTTCTTTTTTTTTTTTTAAAGCTTGGATTGATTAACTCACCTTCATTGATATTCATGCCTAGTTCTTAATTGTTTGATGAGATTGATGGTTTTAATGCATGAATATTTGGTCAATGCATGAATCTTTGAACATGGATTGAGTTAAATTGACTGATTTCTTTATACATGTTCATTGATTGATGATTTCATTTTGGGACACTTAAAGGATGACCAAGGCATGGTAATGTTCGCGCTAGCAATTTATGGCATAGTGATCTTTCTAAAAACTTTGGTATATATTGAATTGGCAATAGTTGATTTGTTTAAACAAATCGAAAGTTAGGTAATTAATCCCATTCTAGCCATCCTAGTTGAGACAATCAAATCATTGAACTTTTGTCACTAGAATAGAGGACGTTTCATAAGATGTGCATAACTACTGTTTGTCTGGATAAGAAGCCATTTCAGATGTAAAAAAAATCTTTTTTTCCAAGTCGCATCTTCGAAATAGAGCCCCAGTTAAAGAGTTTTGTAAGAGTTAGTGGCCAACATTAAAAGCAAAAAAAGAATGGGGAGCATTTTTTTTTAAGGCTTACTAGTGATCAAGTCAAATGGATGGAACCATAGATACCTCATGCGCCAATGTTATATCAAAGTGGAGATGATCCATGGGTATTGCTTTTGGGATTGTGGGGAGTGATAAGTTATGCTCGACTAATGGTGTTTAAGGAATTTGGGGTGAAACAGTTTGTCCCTGCCACTCATGGACTCATCTTAGTAGAATTTGCTTATGGAGAAACAAGCTCGTAAAAAATAGTGGAGTAGTCAGTTCATGTATGAAAGAATACTTGGAGGCTAAGATTAGGACCTATTCTTGACAAAGTTACCCCTAATTACCTGATTTAAAAAGCCAAGTGTTCTAGAGATATTGTGCTCCTTCTAGATGATTTTTCATTTCAACAAGTGAACTCGTGGGCCAAAGAAACATTGTCGAAAGTTGAGCTTGTTAAGTAAGAACTTGAAGCAGAAAAAGAGAAATTGAGAAAAGAAAATTTAAGACTCTAGAAAAAGATGGGACAACTGAAATATAAAGTGGAAACTTGGCAATGTAGACTCAAAAAGGCAATGCAAGATCAAGATGTGGCCCAAAATGATATAAAGGATTTGCATCAAGAAAACAAAAATAAATTAGTATTATTTTATTTCAGATAAGCTTATATGAATTGAAACAATTGTTTTATTACAAAACAAAAGGTCACAATAATTTAAAATAGATAATTATTCAAATAGTCATGGGTATTTAAACTTATTCGAAAAACTTATTTACTTTTTAAATCTTTACTTATTAATTGTCTAAATATTAATAAATTAATATTATTTTAATATGAATAAGCTTGTATAGATAGAAAGAATTGTTTTATGACAAAACAAAAAGTCATAACAATTTTAAATAAATAATTGTTCAAATAGCCATAAAGATTTGAACTTGTTCAGCAAACAGATTTATTTTTAAATCTTTTACTTATTAATTGTCTTAATATTAATAAATTTGTATTATTTTATTAGAAATAAGCTTGTATGAATAGAAAAAATAATTTTATGACAAAACAAAAGGTTATAGCCATTTCAAATAGATAATTGTTAAAATAGTCGTAATTATTTAAACTTGCTCGGTAAATAAATTCATTTTTCAAATCTCTTAATTATTAATTTTTGGAATATTAATATCTTAGTATTATTTTATTTTGAATAAGCTTATATGAATTGAAATAATTTTTTACGACAAAACAAAAAGTCATAATGATTTAAAATAGATATTTATTCAAACTGTTATAACTATTTGATCTAGTTTGATAAACATATTTACTTTTGACATTTTTTACTTATTAATTGTCGAAATATTAATAAATTAGTATTATTTTAATCCAAATAAGCTTATATGAGCAAAAATTATTGTTTTATAATAGAACAAAAAGTCATAACAATTTGAAATAAATAATTGATTAAATAGTCATAACTATTTAAACTGGTTTGGTAAACAGATTTATTTTTTAAATCTCCTATTAATTTTTGAAATATTAATAGATTAAAATTTTCTTATTCCAAACAAACTTATATGAACAAAAATCTTTGTTTTATGATAAATCAAAAGATCATAATGATTTAAAATAGATAATTGTTCAAATAGTCATAATTATTTAAACTGGTTAGGTAAACAAAATTATTTTTTAAATCTCTTACATATTAATTTTGAAATATTAATAAATTCATTTTATTTTAGTTTGAATAAGCTAGTATGAATTGAAAATTGTGTTTTATGACAAAACAAAAAAAATTTGAAATAGATAATTATTAATATAGTCCTAATTATTAAAACTAGTTTGACAAACATATTTAATTTTTAAATCACTTAGTTATTAATTTTTGGAATATTATTTTATTAGTATTATTTTATTTTGAATAAGCTTGTATAAACAAAAATAATTATTTTATGACAAAATAAAAGGTTATAACGATTTAAAGTCTACAATTGTTCAAATAGTCATAATTATTTAAACTAATTCGATAAACATCTCTTATTAATTTTTGAAAGATTAATAAATTAATATTATTTTATTCCAAATAAACTTATATGATAAAAAACAATTGTTATATGACCAAACAAATGGTAATAACAATTTGAAATAGATAACTGTTGAAATGGCCATAATTATTTGAATTGATTTGGTAAACAAATTCATTTTTTAAATCACTTATTAATTTTTGGAATATTAATAAATTAATATCATTTTATTTCCAATAAGCTTGTGTGAACTAAAACAATTGTTTTGTAGCAAAACAAAAGGTCATAACAATTTTCAATAGACAATTGTTCAAATAGTAGTAACTATTTGAATCTGTTCGATAAAAAAATTTATTTTTTAAACTCATGCTTATTAATTTTTGAAATATTAAAAAAATAGTATTATTTTATTTTGGATAAGCTTTTATGAACTGAAACAATTGTTTCATATTAAAATAAAAGGTCATAATGATTTTAAATAAGTAATTGTTCAAACAATCATAACTATTTAAAATTGTTTGAAAAATAGATTTATGCTTTCAAATCTTTTGCTTATTAATTTTTCAAATGTTAATAAATTTGGATTATTTTATTCTAAATAAGCTTGTAAGATATTATATAAATATTTTATGACTAAACAAAAGGTCAAAACGATTTGAAATAAATAATTATTCTAATAATTTTTACTATTTTAACTAGTACAGCAAACACATTTATATTTTAAATCTCTTACTTATTAAATTTTAAAATATTATTAAATTAGTATTATATTTAATTGAATAACCTTCTATGACCAAAAACAGTTATTTTATGACAAAACAAAGATCTTAACAATTTAAGCTTGATAATTGTTCAAATAATCATAACTATTTGAATTGGTTTGGTAAACAAATTTATTTTTTAAATCTCTTACTTATTAATTTTTTAAATATTAATAAATTAGTATTATTTTATTTCAAATAAGTTTGTCTGATCACAAACAATTATTTTATGATAAAACAAAAAGGTCATAACAATTTGAAATAGATAATTGTTCAATGACCGTAATTATTTTAATTAATTTAGTAAATAGATTTACTTTTTAAATTTCTTACTTAATATTTTAGAAAACATTAATAAATTAGTATTATTTTATTCCATCTAAGCTTGTATTAATTGAAACAATTGTTTTATGACAAATCAAAAGGTTATAATGATTTTAAATAGACAATTGTTCAATTAGTAATAACTATTTAAACTTGTTTGGTAAACAGATTTATTTTTTTAAATCTCTTTCTTATTAATTTTTTGAATATTAATAAATTAGTATTAATTTATTCTAAATAAGCTTGTATGAACTAAAACAATTGTTTTATGACTAAACAAAAGGTCAAAATGATTTCAAATAGATAATTGTTCTAATAGTCTTAGCTATTTGAATTGATTAGGTAAGCAAATTTATTTTTTAAATCTCTTGTTTATTAATTTTCAAAATATTATTAAATTTGTATTATTTTAATTAGAATAAGCTTGTATGAATAAAATAGTTCTTTTACGACAAAAGAAAAGGTCATAACGATTTGAAATAGATAATTGTTCATGTAGTTTTAACTATTTGAACTAGTTCAATAATTAGATTTATTTTTTAATTTTTTTAGTTATTAATTTTTGGAATACTTTTAAATTAGTATTATTTTATTCCAAATAAAATAATATGATATGAACATAACCAATTGTTTGATGATAATATATAAGGTTATAATGATTTGAAATAGATAATTATTCAAATAGTCAGAACTATTTGAAATGGTTTGGTAAATCGATTCACTTTTTAAATCTCATACTGATTAATTTCCTAAATATTAATAAATTAATATTATTTAATTTTGAGCAAACTTATATTAACAAAAATAATTGCTTTATGACAAAAAAAAGTAATAATGATTTGAAATAGGTAATTGTTCAAATAGTTATAATTATTTGAATTGGTTCGATAAATAGAATTATTTTCTAAATCGCTTACTTATAAATTTTGAAAATATTAATAAATTAGTTTTATTTTATTTTGAATGCTCTTGTATGAGCTGAAATAAAAGTCATAACACTTTGAAATAAATAATTGTTCATATAGTCTTAACTATTTCAATAAAAGGTTATAACAATTTGAAATAAATAAATGTTAATAAATTAGTATTATTTTATTTTGAATAAGCTTGTATGAACTGAAACAATTATTATATGACTAAAAAAAAGGTCAAAATTATTTGAAATAGATAATTATTCTAATAGTCTTAATTATTTGAACTAGTTTGGTAAACACATTTAGTTTTTAAATCTCTTATTAATTTTTAAAATATTATTAAATTAGTATTATTTTCTTACGAATAAGCTTGGATGATCAAAAATAATTATTTTTTGAGAAAACAAAGATCATAATGATTTAAGATTGATATTTGTTCAAATAGTCATAACTATTTGAACTAGTTCGAAAAACAGTTTTAGTTTTTAAATCTCTTATTAATTTTTGAAATATTAGTAAAGTAGTATTGTTTTATTTTGGATAAGTTTCTATGAACTGAAACAATTGTTTTATGACAAAACAAATGGTCATAACGACTTTAAAATAGTCAGATTGACTGTTCAAATAGTCAAATCTATTTGAACTTGTTCGATAAATAGATTTATTTTTTTAAGTCTCTTGCTCATTAATTTTTTAAATGTTAATAAATTAGTATTATTTTATTTTAAATAAGCTTGTATGAATTGAAATAATTATTTTATGACTAAACAAAAGGTCAAAATGATTTGAAATAGACAATTGTTCTAATAGTCTTAACTATTTGAACTAGTTTGGCAAACATATTTATTTTTTTAAATATTTTACGTATTAATTTTTGAAATATTATTAAAGTAGAATAATTTTAATTCGAATAAGCTTGTATGAAAAGAAGCAACTGTTTTATAACAAAATCAAGACCTAAACTATTGTTTTATGATAAAACAAATGGTTATAACGATTTGAAATAAATAATAGGTCAAATATTTATAACTAATTGAACTGGTTTAACAACCATATTTATTTTTTTAATCTCTTACGAATTAATTTTTGAAATATTAATAAATTAATATTATTTTATTCCAAACAAACTTATATGAACAAAAACATTTGTTTTATGACAAAACAAAGGTAATAACAATTTAAAATAGATAATTATTCAAAAAGTCATAATTATTTGAAATTGTTTTGTAAACAGAATTATTATAACTTTTTGTTTTGTAATAAAATAATTGTTTCTATTCATACAAGCGTATTCGGATTAAAATAATATTAATTTATTAATATTTTGATAATTAATAAGTGAAAGATTTAAAAAACAAATATGTTTACCAAAGAAGTTCAAATAGTCAAGACTATTTAAAAATTATCTATTTCAAATAATTGTGACCTTTTTGTTTTGTAATAAAGCAATTGTTTCAGTTAATATAAGCTTATTTGAAATAAAATAACTCTAATTTATTAATATACCAAAAATTAATGAGAAAAAAATGAATCTATTTATCGAACAAGTTCAAATAGTTATGACTATCCAAATAATTATCTATTTCAAAACATTATGACCATTTGTTTTGTCATAAAATAATTAGTTCTATTCATGCAAACTTATTTCGAATAAAATAAAATAAATTTATTAAAATTCCAAAAATTAATAAATAAATATTTAAAAAATAAATATGTTTTCTGAACACGTTCAAATAGTTTAACTATTTGAATAATTATCTATTTCAAATCATTATGACTATTTGTTTTGTCATAAACAAATTGTTTCTATTCATACAATCTTATTTGAAATAAAATAATACTAATTTATTAATATTTCTAAAATTAATAAATGTATTTACTGAACAAGTTCAAATAGTTATTACTATTTGAACAATTATATATTTCAAATCTTTATGATCTTTTGCTTTGTCATAAAATAATTGTTTTTATTCACACAAGTTTATTTGGAATAAAATAATGCTAATTTATTATTATTCTGAAAATTAATAAGTTAGAAATTTAAAAAATAAATTTGTTTATTGAATAAGTTTAAATAGTCATGTCTATTTGAACTGTTATCTATTTTAAATCGTTATGACATTTTGTTTTATCATAGAATAATTGTTTCTATTCATACAAAATTATTCAGAATAAAATAATATCAATTTATTACTATTTTGAAAATTAATAAGGATTTAAAAATAAATGTGTTATTTGAAGCAGTTCAAATAGTTAATACTATTAGAACAATTATCTATTCCAAATCATTTTGATCTGTTGTTTAGTCAAAAAAATAATTGTTTCAATTCATACATGCTTATTCGAAATATAGTATGTTAGCTTTTTAGGTGAGATGGTGATCCAAGAGGAGGGTGAATTGAATTTCTCCAAAATTTTCCCAAACAAAATGATTTCAATACAATTGAATGGAAATTAAAACAATAAGCACTTTTGATGAAAATATAATGCAAACAATAACAATTAATGAACCTAAAATCAAATATAAACAACAATAAATTGTAAGGAGATAGGGATAGAGAGATCAAACACAATGATTTATAGAGATTTGGTCCTTCTCCACAAGGCACCTACGTCATCTCTCTTGGTTGTTCACACCATTACTTCGATTCACTAATTGAAGAAAAATTCTTACAAGATACAAACCTATCTTGTACTAAATCTTTATCTTTTTCTTAAGGTTTAGATAGCACCTCTACCCTTACAATATCAAGAGGATACCTCACCTCTTGCTTACAAGATAACCAAATAATTTTTGCAAATTAAAATACCTCTTAAGGTTGAGTGTTTGCCTAATGAAGTACAAAGAAAATGATGAATGAAAACAAAAAAATATTTTGGATACAATAAATACAAAGGATATTGAATTTAAGATCTAAAAACTCTTGATTCTAAGAGAAAATGAAAATATAACTTGTTAGCAGTTGCTCTCTTGCTTCATCCATCTTCTTGGTGTGTTGGAGTGCCCAAATTATAGAGAAATTGAAGAAGTAGCCATTGGGGAAGCTTGGGAAGAAGAAATGCCCATTGAAAGCATGAAAAACTAGTCGTTGGAGTGATTTTGCCTAGAGGGGATTGATCCCTTGCTTGAAGGGATTGATTGGTTCATGTTTGGGGAAGGCCATTTATGCTTGAAAACAATGACCTGATCGATCCCATTTTGTAGGGAATCAATTAGTTAAGGGAGTGATCAATCCTCTACATAGGGTGATCAATCCCTTCGTGCCATTTCAACAGAAATTCATTTTTGGATAAAAAAGCAATCGATCCCTTCCTTGAGGGGATCGATCCTGTCCAAGCTGGGTGGTTGTTTCCCGTTTTGTACTCTACTCACTAATTTGGTCATAACTTGAGTTATACAAATCCAAATTACAAACTATTTGAAGATTTAGAAATTATACTTAAAGGGCTTTCTATCCGTGTAAAGTTCATCACCTAATTCACTATATACGAATTATAGTGAATTTTCAAAGTTACCCCTTGTGCAGTTTTTTAAATAACTGTAGAATGTCTAGTAAAAATTCAAAATCTTTTCTAAGAAAATTTGGATTTTGATTTTGTTTCATCCATTAGAAAGTAGACTCAAAGAGCTTTCCAACCATATAAAATTCAATTATTAAACTTTGTGAATTAATACAGAAAAATAAAACAAATGTTGGAAAACTTTGTTCTTGTAAAACAACTTTCTTAAGTTAATCTATTTCTCAAAACCAATATTATCAAAATTGTATTAAGTCCAAAACGAATAAGTTCACTTTAAAAACAATAATTGGACTTTCATTTAAGCTCAAATAAATAATCTTTAAAGATAGATTTTTTTTAGAAATATGAAACCAAGAAAGGTTTGTTTAAACTTTGAAAATCATATTATTTATTTAGTACCAAAATATAAAACTTAAAACATGTACTAAATAAATATTTTTCAAAATCTTGATCAAGCTTATTTAGCTTTAATGTTTTGTCATTTCAAAACAAGGATCAATTCAAGGCTAACAATCTCTCCCTTTTTGATATGACAAAACTTAAAGATAAATTTGCTTGATGAAAAACTTTCTTTGAAACATTTAAGATTTTGAAAGACATTTTGGAAAACTCCCCCTTAAACAATACATGGCAAAACTCCTCTTTAATTTATGCATCCTAATCCAACACAACTCACCAAACATATGTTAGAGCATATATATCAAATAAGCACAATCAAACATATGCATGTCAAGCACAAGCAAATTTGTCCATATGATATTTCTCTCCCTTTTTGTCATAGCAAAAAGGTATGAGCACATTAATGAGCAAATAAACACAAAAAGGCATCGTTAACAAATATATTCATGAAACATTTCTCCTCCTTTTTATTTTTTCTCTTTATACCAAATGTTTAAGCTCTTATATCAATTGCAATAAGCATACAATAAGAAATATCTCTAAACTCTCTCCCTCTTTTTTTCATTTCAAAAGAAAGAGAGATCAATTCAAGGCATAAGACAAAATGTTTGATACCAATAATATCAAGAATATTTTGAGTACATGTAATCAAGTATAATATACATAATGAAGTTCACATACATGTATTCAAGCACAAAAGTATAAGTGTATACAAATTTAACATTTTAGCACAAGTCATTAAATGTACTACATGAAATTTATGAGCAAAGGACAATGAATGATATGCAAACTACTCATAAATCATGTTAGGATAAGATGTGCTTAGAACCTAAAACATCAACAGCAATTAAGCATAAATTCAAGCACATGCATACAAGCTCATACCAATTGTTAAGAATAGCAATTGTTAAAGATATGTTATCACAAAGCATACCAATTGTTATCACAAAACAAATCAAGCAAAATTATATTCTAAGATTTCTCCTTCTTTTCAAATTAAGGATTAATCAATTTAAGGCACATACAATTTTGCATGAAAGATATAAGCTATATCAAGGATAGGCACATAAACAAGTGTCTATGAAAGTTTAAAAAAAAAATTCTTTAGCAATTTTGATACCAATTGTTATCAATTGTTAGCAATTTTATTCAACAACTTTCATAAAGCACATATACTTCAAGCATATGAAAGATTCATTCAATATATGCATAAATGATAATAGTAATCTTTCATAAGCTATCTTATCCAAACAAGAACCAAAAACTCATATGAATTTAATAAAGCATGAATACTAATGTACAATAAGGTTCAATTATCATCATGTCATAATAAGGATTATTCAAGCATTTTCCAAACATGATGAACACATAAGCTATAGCAAAGAAATAATAAAAGTATAATTATTCAAATATATTTCAAATTATTTCAATGCATAGCAATGAACTTAATCTAAACATATGCAAGTATCTAAATATATATTTCAATCAAAATCATTCAAGCATGTGTAAAAACATTTCAAATCTTATATAGCAATATACCAAAAAAAATATGCAAACCTTTAGATGCAATATGGTACATGCTATCTCAATGGACTCAATCAATGAACATGTTCAAAGAAATCGATCTATTTAACTTATTTCCATGTCCAAAGATTTAAACAAATATTCATGCAATAAAAACTATTAATCAAAGCAATCAAGAACTAGGCATGAATATTAATGAAAGTGAATTAATTAATCCAAGCTTTAAAAAATATTAAGACAATTTTTTATCAAGTAGCTTGGTGATTAATTTGTGCAAAGTGTTCACAAATTCAAACATAATATCTCATTTTTGCACCTATAAAAGTAAGCATTTATCAAATCATGCATTAAACATTATAAATCATAGGCACATAGCATAGATTCAATACAATTACCTCCATCCTCATCAAGCTATATTGTTATGTTCATTGTAGTTGAGTGAGGCTTTGAATCCTCCATTCCACATCATTTGAGCTAAGTCTTTGAAGCACATGGGCTTGATTGATGAAGATGACATGCTTTGCTTGTTATACTTGAAATTAAAAAAATGTAGGCTCATTCATGCTCATTTCAAGGTCTCCTAGCATAGACTTAGAAAAAATTTCTTGAAAAAGGATTTTCATTAGAAGCATCAAGAAAATCAATTGATAAAAATTATACCAATTGTTAGAAGTGAATTCCATATTCTAAGTCATTATAGGCAAAAGAAAATTTATTCACTAAACATAAGTTGCCAATTGTAAGGGAGATATATACTTAAGCTATAGGCTATATATCAATTTAAACATCAAATAGCACAAGAATGGCACTAAAGCAAAAGTTCTTAAGTAATGTGCGAAAATCAAACCTTTAAGATCATTCATGAACACAAAATAGACATATTCAATATTCATATATATTCAATAAATCACCAAGGAATATGTCAAAATAATTTTTAGGCCATATAAGAACTAAAAACTCAAGAAAGACATATTTATCATCAAAAACATATTCAAGAAAATTTTAGCACAAAAGCATAAATATGTTTACACAAATTATAGGCCATAATGGATAATGACTTAAGGTAAAAATAAGCATCATAGGAAAATCACTCACTTGAGTCATATTGCAAGTATGTCAAGTAAAGCTCAATCATATTCATATAAGCACACACTTGACAAGAGTAATAGATGGACCAACAACACATATCATTTAAAAAAATATAGTTCATCAATTTAAAAACACAAATAAAGAGATAAAACATTTATCACAAGAGCAAGCATATCGCAAAGGTATTTCACAAATTAAGATATAAACAATTTAAGCACTTTCAAATCACAAGTATTAAGGTCAAGTTGAATTAATCATTACATGAGCACATATCTTGATTAAAAACATAAATGAACAAAGAATCGATATATATCTTTTAAGCATATAAAGTTCATCAATTCATCAATACAAGAGAAGAAATAAATCTTGATTAATAATGATAAAGAATTAAATCATATTTCAAGATTATTTCATAAGAAGTCAAAAGATGAACAATCAAACATCAATATTTATGATTTAAACACAAGATGATCATCAATTTTTAAAATCACAAATCAAAAGTTAGAACAATTAAGAATAAAATAATCAAGTTTTAACAATATTTCATAAGATCTAAGCATTATAAACAAGTTAAGCAATTTTAAACATCATGGTCATATAGGCATGTTCAATAATCACAAATCAATATGTATGAAAATCACAAAATCATTTCCATCATGCCAAAATCATTCAAAGAAGTATATTTATGCAAAATAGCATAGGATAAATCATTCAAAGCTTAATATGTCTAGGATTTTGATTTTTGCACTTTAAAACTCATTTTTGTTTGAAAAATACCTCAATAAATCTCAAAACTAGTCAAGCTCATTTTTAACCAACTTGAACAATTCCAACAAATTTCAAATTACAAAACAAAGTTGTTCAAGTGATCATTTGGCATTAGAAATAAGGAAATAAAAAAGTCAAATCTTATTATGCATATTTCTTAAAATAAATGCATATTCAATTCAAGCTCACATTTTCTCAAGATTATGCAACATATGTCATGTTATCAATGTCAACCAAATTTTGCATAATCAATCAAGCATTCAAATTTCATCAAGAATAGGTAACTAAATTCAAATTCTTTTCAAATAAATTTTAGAGGTTACCCATCTCTCCATTGTGTGTCTAGAGTTCCAATCTTCAATCTCACATTATAGCTTCTTACTCTAGCACACCTACAAGAGACATTTTTCATTTGATTTTTGATACCCAAATTGCTTTGGGTCCTTGAAAGTTAGTCACCAAGTCTCTTGTTCCTTTTGAAACCCACACTTGTTTAATTCTAAATGGAACTTTTCTCTTTATAGGACAAGTATGGATAGTATGACCATGAAAATTACAAAAATTACATTTAATCATTTTAGTACTTAATGAACATTTTCAAAGCTTTTGTTTTTCATTCATCAATTCATCAAATTTCTTTTTCAAATCAAAATTTTCTTTTTCTAAAATTTCATACCTATTTTGAAAGGTTTCAAAATCTATTTTCAATTTTTCATTTTCTTTTTCCAAAGCATTTTTTGCATTAATTAAAAACTCATTCTCTACATTGAACTTTGAAATCATTTTCTTATATTTCCTCTTCATTGATTCACATTCAACATATAGCTCATTATAAGTATCTTGCAGTTCATCAAAAGCATATAAATTTGAATCAATAGAATTAAAAGTTACCTCCGGATTTTCAAGAGCCATTAGACATGATGCATTTCGGTTGGATTGTTTTCTTCCATGTATTTCATCCAACTTCTCCCATATCTCATTTGATATTGGACACTTTGATACCAAGTTAAATTTGTGGGAGTCAAGAGCTCCATATAGTAAGTACTTGGCCTTGGCATCATCTATCACTTGCCTCATGTAGTTTGCATCATTTGAAGAAATTTCAAGCCCTTTTTCAACCACATTACAGCTCTAAAATCTTGGGCCGTTATGAACATCTTCATCTTCCTTTTCCATTCATAAAATTCAAATTTATCAACCATAGGAGCTTTAAAGACTTCCTCATCATCTTGGAACCAAAATTGAGCCATAGATCTTTACTCAAGATGGTTAAACCTACAAAAATGAGACCAAAGCTCTGATACCAATTGTTAGCTTTTTAAGTGAGATGGTGATTCAAGAGGGGGGTGAATTGGATTTCTCCAAATTCTTCCCAAACAAATGATTTCAATATAATTGAATGAAAATTAAAACAATAAACACTTTTGATGAAAATATAATGCAAACAATAACAATTAATGAACCTAAAATCAAATATAAACAACAATAAATTGTAAAGAGATAGGGATAGAGAGATCAAACACAATGATTTATAGAGGTTCGATCATTCTCCACAAGGCACCTATGTCCTCTCTCTTAGTTGTTCACACCAAGGCTTAAATCCACTAATTGAAGAAAATTTCTTACAAGCTACAAACCTATCTTGTACTAAATCTCTATCTTTTCCTCAAGGCTTAGATAGCAACCTCTACCCTTACAATATCAATAAGATACCTCACCTCTTACTTACAAGATAACCAAATAATTTTGCAAACTAAAATACCTCTCAAGGTTGAGTGTTTGCCTAATAAAGTACAAAGAAAATGATGAATGAAAACAAAACAATATTTTGGATACAAGAAATACAAAGGATACTGAATTTAAGCTCTAAAAACTCTTGATTTTAAGAGAAAATGAAAATATAACTTGTTAGCACTTGCTCTCTTGCTTCATCCACCTTCTTGGTGTGTTGGAGTGCCCAATTTATAGAGAAATTGAAGAAGTAGCCATTGGGGAAGCTTGGGAAGAAGAAATGGTCGTTGAAAGCATAAAAAACTAGCTGTTGGAGTGATTTTTCCCATAGGGGATCGATCCCTTGCTTGAGGGAATATATTGGTTCATGTTTGGGGAAGGCCATTTATGCTTGAAAAATAATGACCTAATCGATCCCTTTTTTGTAGGGGATCGATTGGTTAAGGGAGTGATCGATCCCCTACGGGAAACAACCACCCAACTTGGATAGGATCGATCCCCTCAAGGGAGTGATCGATCCCCTACATAGGGTGATCGATCCCTTCCTTGAGGGGATCGATCCTATCCAAGTTGGGTGGTTGTTTCCCGTTTTGTACTCTACTCACTAATTTGATCATAACTTGACTTATACAAATCCAAATCACAAACCGTTTAAAGATTTAGAAACTATACTTAAAGAGCTTTCTATTATAAATTCATGACCTAATTCACTATGTACGAATTATAGTGAATTTTTAAATTTACCTATTATGCAGTTTTTAAACAACTGCAGAGTGTCTAGTAAAAATTCAAAATCTTTTCTTAGAAAATTTGAATTTTGATTTTGTTTGATCCATTAGAAAGTAGACTCAAAGAACTTTCCAAACATATAAAATTCAATTATTAAAACTATGTGAATTAATACAAAAAAATAAAATAAATTCAATGTTGGAAAACTTTGTTCTTGTAAAACAACTTTCTTAAGTTAATCTATTTCTCAAAACCAATATTATCAAAATTGTATTAAGTCCAAAATAAATAAGTTCACTTTAAAAACAATAATTGGACTTTAATTTAAGCTCAAATAAATAATCTTTAAAGATAGATTTGGTTTGAGAAATATGAAACCAAGAAAGGTTTGTTTAAACTTTGAAAATCATATTATTTATTTAGTACCAAAATATAAAACTTAAGAACATGTACTAAATAAATCTTTTTCAAAATCTTGATCAAGCTTATTTAGTTTTAATGTTTTGTAATTTGAAAATAAGGATCAATTCAAGGCTAACATAGTAATACTAATTTATTAAAATTCAAAAAATTAATAAGAAATTAAAAAATCTATTTACCGAATAAGTTCAAATAGTTATGACTATTTGAACAATTATCTATTTAAAATCATTATGACCTTTTATTTTATCATAAAATAACTATTTCAATATATAAAAGTTTTTCCAAAATAAAATAATATTGCTTTATTAATATTTCAAAAATTAAGAAGTTGGAGTTTTAAAAAATAAATAAGTTTATCAAATTAGTTTAAATAATTATGGTTATTTGAAAAATTATCTATTTCAAATCATTATGAACTTTTGTTTTGTCATAAAACAATTGTTTTTTATCATACAAGCCTATTTGGAATAAAATAATACTAATTTACTAATATTTAAAAAATTAATAAGTAAGAGATTTAAAAAATAAGTATGCTTGTGGAACCAATTCAAAATGTTAAAACCATTAGAATAATTATCTATTTTGGATCATTTTGATCTTTTATTTAGTCATAAAATATTTATTTCATATCTTACAAGCTTATTCAGAATAAAATAATCCAAATTTATTAACATTCAAAAAATTAATAAGTAAAAGATTTGAAAAAATAAAAACATTCGCAATGTTTAAATTCATAAAAGCTTATCCAAAAGTAAAATACTACTAATTTCTTAATATTTCAAAAATTAATAAGCAAGAGTTTAAATAAATTTGTTTACCGAAGAAATTCAAATAGTTACAACTATTTGAATAATTGTCTATTTAAAATCATTATGACCTTTTGTTTTGTCATAAAACAATTGTTTCAATTCATACAAGCTTATTCAAAATAAAATAATACTAATTTATTAATATTTCAAAAATTAATAAGTATGAGATTTAAAAATAAATTTGTTTATTGAACTCGCTCAAATAGTTATGACTATTTAAACAATTATTTACTTTAAATAATTATTTAAAAATAAACCTTTTGTTCTGTCATAAAGCAATTATTTATGTTCATACAATCTTATTTGAAAAAAAATAATAGTAATCTAATAATATTTTAAAAATTAATAACTAAGAGATTTAAAAATTAAATTTGCTTTCCGAGCTAGTTGAAATGGTTAATGAACAATTATCTATTTCAAATCATTATAGCCTTTTCTTTTGTCATAAAACAAAATTTTCAATTCATACTAGTTTATTTAGAATAAAATAAAATGAATTTATTAATATTTCAAAAATTAATAAGAGATTTAAAAAATAATTCTATTTACCTAACCAGTTCTAATAATTATAACTATTTGAACAATTATCTATTTCAAATCATTATGACCTTTTGTTATGTCATAAAAAAATTGTTTTTGTTCATATAAGTTTGTTCGGAATAAAATAATACTAATCTATTAATATTTCAAAAATTAATAAGTGATTTAAAAAATAAATCTTTTTATCAAGCAAATTCAAATATTTATGACTATTTGAGCAATTATTTATTTCAAATCATTATTACTTTTTGCTCTATTCTAAAACAATAGTTTCTACTCATACAAGCTTATTTGGATTAAAATAATACTAGTTTATTAATATTTTGACTATGTAAAAACTTAAGAAATTAAATACATTTACCAAACTAGATCAAATAGTCATGACTATTTGAATAATTATCTATTTCAAATTGTTATGACTTTTGTTTTGTCATAAAAAATTATTTTAGTTCATATAAGTTTATTCCAAATAAAATAATACTAAGTTATTAATATTCCAAAAATTAATAATTAAGAGATTTAAAAAATGAATATGTTTATCGAACAAGTTTAAATAATTATGACTATTTGAACAATTATTTATTTGAAATTGCTATAACCTTTTTTTTGTCATAAAAAGATTTCTTTTATTCATACAAGTTTATTTCGAATAAAATAATATAAATTTATTAATATTAAGGCAATTAATAAGTAAAATATTTTAAAAATAAATTTGTTTACCAAACAAGTTTAAATCATTATAATTATTTGAACAACAAATTGTTATGACTTTTTGTTTTGTCATAAAACAATTGTTTCTACTCAACAAGCTTATTCGAATTAAAATAATATTAATTTATTAATATTTCAATAATTAATAAGTAAAAGATTTAAAAAATAAATATGTTTACCAAATAAGTTCAAATAGTCATGACTATTTGAATAATTATCTATTTCAAATCATTGTGACCTTTTGTTTTGTGATAAAATAATTGTTTCAGTTAATATAAGTTTATTTGAAATAAAATAATACTAATTTATTAATATTTCAAAAATTAATGAGTAAGAAAATTAAAAAAATAAATCTATTTATTGAAAAAGTTCAAATGGTTATGACTATCTGAACAATTATCTATTTCAACACATTATGACTTTTTGTTTTATCAGTAAGCAATTGAATCTATTCATGAAAGCTTATTTCAAATAAAATAACATAAATTTATAATATTCTAAAAATTAATAAATAATAATTTAAACAATAAATTTATTTTTCTGAACACATTTAAATAGTTATGACTATTTAAATAATTATTTATTTCAAATTGTTATGACCATTTGTTTTGTGATAAATCAATTGCTTTTGTTCATACAAGCTTATTTGAAATAAAATAATACTAATTTATTAAATTTCCAAAAATTAATAAGTAAAAGATTTAAAAAATAAATATATTTATCAAGGGAGTTCAAATAGTTATGAGTATTGCAACAAATATTTATTTCAAATTATTATGATCTTTTCTTTGGTCATAAAACAATTGTTTCCATTTATAAAAGTTTATTCGAAATAAAATAATATTAATTTATTAATATTCTAAAAATTAATAAGTTGGAGATTTAAAAAATAAATATATTTACCGAACAAGTTCAAATAGTCATGGTCATTTGAGCTATTATCTATTTCAAATCATTATGACATTTTGTTTTGTCATAAAATAATACCAATTATTCAAAATAATTGGTATTCATACAAAATTATTCAGAATAAAATAAAACCAATTTATTATTATTTTAAAAATTAATAAGGATTTAAAAAATAAATATATTTGCTGAACCTGTTTAAATATTTAAGACTATTAGAACAATTTTTTTTTTTCAAATTGTTCTAACTTTTTGTTTAGTCATAAAATAATTGTTTTAGCTCATACATGCTTATTTGAAATAAAATAATACTAATTTATTAACATTCAGGAAATTAATAAGCAAGAAATTAAAAAAATAAATCAGTTTACTAAAGAAGTTTAAATAGTTATGATTATTTAAACAATTATATATATTTAAACCATTATGGCCTTTAATTTTATCATAAAACAATTATTTCAGTGCATAGAAGCTTATTAGCAATAAAATAATATTACTTATTAATATTTCAAATTTTGATAAGTTAGAGATTTAAAAAATAAATTATTTTATCAAACGATTCAAATAATTACGGCTATTTAAATAATTATCTATTTCAAATCGTTATGAACTTTTGTTTTGTCATAAAACAATTGTTTTCCATCATACAAGCCTATTTGGAATAAAATAAAACTAATTTACTAATATCTCAAAAATTAATAAATAGGAGATTTAAAAGAAAAATCTATTTACTGTTCAAATAGTTATGACTATTTGAAATTTATATATTTCAAATTGTTATAACCTTTTATTATGTCATAAAACAAGTATTTCTGTTCAAACAAGTTTATTCAAAATAAAATAATACTATTGTAATAATATTCTAAAAATTAATAAGAGATTTAAAAAATAAATTTATTTATTGAACTAATTCAAATAGTTAAGGCTATATGAACAATTCTTTATTTCAAATTGTTATGACCTTTTGTTTTGTCATAAAACAAATTTTTTAGTTCTTAGTAACTTATTTGGAATAAAATAAAATAAATTTATTAATATTTCAAAAATTAATAAGCAAGAGATTTCAAAAAAAATTATGCTTATTGAATCAATTCAAATAATTATGACTATTTAAATAATTATCTATTTCAAATCATTATGACCTTTTCTTTTGTCATAAAATAAATGTTTTTATTCTTATAAGTTTGTTCGAAATAAAATAATATCAATTTATTCATATTTTGAAAAGTAAGAAGTAAGAGATTTAAAAAATAAATCTATTTACTAAACCAGTTCAATTAGTTATAACTATTTGAACAATTTTTTATTTCAAATCGTTATGACCATTTATTTTGTCATAAACAATTGTTTCTGTTTATATAGTTTTATTGAGAATAAAGTAATGCTAATTTATTAATATTTTAAAAATTAATAAGTAATGGATTTAAAAAATGAACCTGTTCACTTGATTAGTGCAAATAGTTATGACTGTTAGAACAATTATCTATTTCAAATCATTATAACTTTTTATTTTATCACAAAGTAATTGTTTCTATTTGTAAAAGCTATTTGAAATAACATAAATCTAATTTATTAATATTCTTAAAATTAATATGTAAGAGATTTAAAAAATAAACCTCTTTACCAAATAAGTTCAAATAGTTATAACTATTTGAATAATTACTAATTTCAAATCATTATGATATTTTGTTTTGTCATAAAACAACTGTTTGTCTCCATACAAGCTTATTTGGATTAAAATAATATTAATTTTTTAATATTTTGACAACCAATAAGTAAAAGATTTAAAAAATAGATATGTTTACTGAACAAGTTCAAATAGTCATAACTATTTGTGTAATTATCTATTTAAAATCATTATGACCTTTTGTTTTGTCATAAAACAATTGTATCAATTCATATGGCTTATTCAAAATAAAATAATACTAATTTATTAATATTCCAAAAAATAATGAGTAAGAGATTTAAAAAATGAAACTATTTTTTGAACAAGTTCAAATAGTTATGATTATTTGAACAATTATCTATTTCCAATCATTATGACCTTTTAGTTTTGTCACAAAACAATTGTTCCTATTCATTTAAGCTTATTTGGAATAAAATAATATAAATTTATTATCATTCCAAAAATTAATAAGTAAAAATTTTAAAAATAAATATGTTTTTCGAACACGTTCAAATAGTTATGGCTATTTGAGCAATTATTTATTTCAAATAGTTACGACCTTTTATTTTGTCATACAAGTTTATTTGAAATAAAATAATACTAATTTATTAATATTATGAAAATTAATAGGTAGGAGATTTAAAAAATAAATATGTTTACCAAACAAGTTCAAATAGTCATGTCCATTTGAAAAATTATCTATTTTAAATCATTAAAACCTTTTATTTTGTCATAAAACAATTTATTCATGCAAAATTATTCAGAATAAAATAATATTGATCTATTAATATTTTAAAAGTTAATAAGAGACATAAAAACTAAATTTGTTTACAAAAATAGTTCAAATAGTTATGACTATTTGAATAATTATCCATCTCAAATCGTTATGGTCTTTATTTTGTCATAAAACAATTGTTTCTTTTCATACAAGCCTATTCAAATTAAAATAATACTAATTTAATAATATTCCAAAAATTAATAAGTAAGAGATTTAAAAAAATAAATGTGTTTGCCAAACCAGTTTAAATAGTTAAGACTATTAGAATAATTATCTATTTCAAATCATTCTGACCTATTGTTTAGTCATAAAACAATTATTTCAGTTCATACAAGCTTATTTAAAATAAAATAATTCTAATTTATTAACATTTGAAAAATTAGTGAGTAAGAGATTTAAAAAACTAACTTTGTTTACTAAACATGTTTAAATAGATTTGACTATTTGAATAATTTTCTATTTAAAGTCGTTATGACCTTTTATTTTGTCATAAAACAATTATTTTAGTTCATAAAAACTTATTTGAAATAAAATAATACTACTTTACTAATATTTCAAAAATTAATAAGCATGAGATTTAAAAACTAAAGCTATTTTAGAACCATTTCAAATAGTTATGACTATTTGAACAAATATCAATCTCAAATAGTTACGATCTTTGTTTTCTCATAAAATAATTGTTTTTTATCACACAAGCTTATTTAGATAAAAATAATACTAATTTAATATTATTTCAAAAATTAATAAGAGATTTAAAAAATAAATGTGTTTACCGAGCCAGTTTAAATAGTTAAGACTATTAGAATATTTATCTATATCAAATCATTTTGACCTTTTGTTTAGTTATATAATAATGTATTAGTTCATACAAGCTTATTAGGAATAAAATAATACTAATTTATTAACATTCAAAAAATTAATAAGCAAGAGATTTGAAAAAATAAATTTGTTTACCAAACAAGTTTAACTCTTATGACTATTTGAATAATTATCCATTTAAAATTGTTATGACCTTTTGTTTTGTCAAAAAACAATTGTTTTAGTTCATAAAAGCTTATCTAAAATAAAATAATGCTACCTTATTAAAATTTCAAAAGTTAATAAGTTAGAGATTTAAAAATAAATCAATTTACCAAATTAGTTCAAATGATTATGGTCATTTGAACAACTACCTATTTCAAATCATTATTACTTTTTTTTTTTGTCATACAACAATTTTTTTTCAACATACAAGCTTATTCAAAATAAAATAACACTAATTTATTAATATTTCAATAATTAATAAGAGATTTAAAACGTAAATATGTTTATTGAAACTAGTTTAAATAGTTATAACTATTTGAACAATTGTCTATTTCAAATTGTTATAACCTTTTGTTCTATCATCAAACAATTGTTTTTGTTCATACAAGTTTATTTGAAATAAAATAATAGTAATTTAGTAATATTTAAAAATTAATAACTAAGAGATTTAAAAAATAATCCATTTGCCGAACCAATTCAAATAGTTAAGATTATATGAACAATTACATATTTGCAATTGTTATGACCTTTTGTTTTATCATAAAATAATTATTTCAGCTCATACAAGCTTATTGGAATAGAATAAAACTAATTTATTAATATTTCAAAAGTTTATAAGTAAGAGATTTAGAAAATAAATTTATTTACCAAACCAATTCAAATAATTATAACTATTTAAACAATTATCTATTTCAAATTGTTACTACCTTTTGTTTTTTCATAAAACAATTGTTTTTGTTAATATAAGTTTGTTTGAAATAAAATAATACTAATTTATTAATATTTAAAAAATTAATCAGTAAGAGATTTAAAAAATAAATATGTTTACTAAGCCATTTCAAATAGTTTTGACTATTTGAATAATTATCAATTTCAAATTGTTATAACCTTTTATTTTGTCATGAAACAATTGGTTCTGTTCATACTATTTTATTGGAAATAAAATAATACTAATTTCATAATATTTCAAAACTTAATAAACAAGAAAATTTCATAAATCTAATTGCCGAACCAGTTCAAATAGTTAAGACTATAAGAATGATTATTTATTTCAAATCGTTATGACCTTTTATTTTATTGTAAAAAAATTATTTTGTTCGTACAAGCTTTTATTTGGATTAAAATAATAATAATTTAATAATATTTCAAAAATTTTTAAGTAAGAGATTTGAAAAATAAATTTCTTTATTGAATCAATACAAATGGTTAAGACTATAAGATCAATTATCTATTTAAAATCATTTTGACTTTTTGTTTAGTCATAAAACAATTATTTTAGTTCATACATGCTTATTCAGAACAAATTAATACTAGTTTAATAAAATTAAAAAAATTAACAAGAAAGAGATTTAAAAAAATAAATCTGTTTACCAAATAAGTTCAAATAGTTATTACTATTTGAACAATTATCTATTTAAAATTGTTATAACCTTTTGATTTGTCATAAAACAATTGTTTCAATTAATACAAGCTCAAACAAAAAAAAATAATACTAATTTATTAATATTTCCTAAATTAATAAGAAATTTTAAAAAAAATTTGTTTACCGAATCAGTTAAAATAATTATGGCCATTTAAAAGATTATTGATTTCAAATCTTTATGACCTTTTATTTTATCATAAAACAATTATTTTTTACCACACAAGTTTATTTAAAATAAAATAATCTAATTTGTTAATATTTCAAAAATTAATAAATAAGAGATTTAAAAAATAAATCTATTTACTGAACCAATTCAAATAGTCAGACTATTTGAACAATTATCAATCTCAAATTGCTAAGATCTTTGTTTTGTCATAAAACAATTGTTTCTAATCATAGAAGCTTATTCGGTTAAGAATAATACTAATTTAATAATATTCAAAAAATTAATAAGAGATTTAAAACATATATGCCTTTGTCAAATCAATTTAAATAGTAAAAACTATTAGAATAATTATCTATTTCAAATCATTATGACCTTTTGCTTAGTCATAAAATATTTGTTTTATATCTTACAGGCTTATTCAGAATAAAATAATCTAAATTTGTTAACTTCAAAAAATTAATAATAAAAAGATTTGTAAAAATAAATCTGTTTATTGAGCAAGTTAATAGTTATGACTATTTAAATAATTATTTAATTAAATTATTATGACCTTTTGTTTTGACATAAAAAAATTGTTTTAGTTCATAAAAGCTTATCCAAAATAAAATAATACTAATTTCATAATATTTCAAAAATTAATAAGGAAAAGTTTTAAAAAAATTAATTTGTTTACCGAATAAATCCAAATAGTTTGACTCTTTGAATAATTCTTTATTTTAAATCATTATGACCTTTTGTTTTGTCACAAAACAATTGTTTCAATTCATACTAGCTTATTCAAAATAAAATAATATTAATTTATTAATATTCTAAAAATTAATAAGTAAATGATTTAAAAAGTGAATTTGTTTACCGAATCAGTTTAAATAACTATAGCCATTTAAACAATTATTTATTTCAAATCATTATTACCTTTTGTTTGGTCATATAACAATTGTTTTTAATCGTACAAGCTTATTTAAAATAAAATAATACTAATTTATTAATTTTTCAAAAATTAATAAGTAAGAGATTTAAAAAAAAATTCGGTTTACCAAACCAATTTAAATAGTTATGACTATTTAAATAATCATATACTTGAAATCATTATAATCTTTTGTCCTATAATAAAACATTTATTTTGGTTCATACTAACTTATTCAAAATAAAATAATACTAATCTAATAATATTCCAAAAATTAATAACAAAGAGATTTAAAAAATAAATTTTTTTGTCAAACCAATGCAAATAGTTAAGACTATATGAACAATTATCTATTTCAAATTGTTATGACCTTTTGTTTTCACATAAAACAACTTTTTCAATTCATACTAACTTACTTGGAATAAAATAAAATGAATTTATTAATATTTTAAAATTAATAAATAAGAGATTTAAAAAGTATTTTTGTTTATCTAACCAGTTCAAATAATTATGACTATTTTAACAATTATCTATTTAAAATTCTTATGACCTTTTTGTTTTGTCATAAAACAAATGTTTTTGTTTATATAAGTTTGTTCGAAATAAAATAATACTAATTTATTAATATTCTGAAAATTAATAGCTAGGAGATTTAAAAAATAAATTTGTTTCAAATAGTCATGTCCATTCGAACAATTATCTCTTTAAAATTGTTACAACCTTTTATTTTATCATAAAACAATCCATTCATTCAAAATTATTCAGAATAAAATAATACTGATCTATTAATATTTTGAAAATTAATAAGAGATTTAAAAACTAAATATGTTCACGAAAATAGTTTAAATAGTTATGACTATTTGAAAAATTATCTATCTCAAATCGTTATGATCTTTACTTTGTTATAAAAGAGTTGTTCCTTTTTATACAAGCTTATTAAATTAAAATAATAATAATTTAATAATATTCCAAAAATTAATAAGTAAGAGATTAAAAAAATTAAGTTTTACTGAATATAAGCTTATTCGAATCATTTTGTTTCATCATAAAACAATTGTATCCATTAATATAGGCTTATTCAAAATAAAATAATACTAATTTATTAATATTCTAAAAATTAATGAGCAAGAGATTTAAAAAATAAGTCTATTTACCTAACAAGTTCGAATAGTTATGACTATTTGAATAATTTTCTATTTCAAATCATTATGACATTTTGTTTTATCATAAAATAATTGTTTCTGTTCATATAAACTTATTTCAAATAAAATAATATAAATTTACTAAATATTCCAAAAAATTAATAAGTAAAAATTAAAAAAATAAATCTATTTTTTGAACACATTCAAATAGTTATGACTATTTGAGCAATTATCTATTTCAAATAGTTATGATCTTTTGTTTTGTCGTAAACCAATTGTTTTTGTTCATACAGGCATATTCAAAATAAAATTATACTAGTTTATTAATATTTCAAAAATAATAAGATTAAAAAAAATAAATCTATTTACTGAAAAAGTTTAAATAATTATTATGCCTATTTGAATAATTATTTATTTTAAATAGTTATGATCTTTTGTTTTGTCATAAAATAATTATTTCTATTCATACAAGTTTTATTTGAAATAAAATAATACTAATTTATTAATATTCTGAAAATTAATAGGAAAGAGATTTAAAAATAAATCTATTTACTAAATAAGTTCAAATGGTCATGTCCATTTGAACAATTATCTATTTCAAATCATTATGACCTTTTGTTTTCTAAATAAAATAATTGTTTTTGTTCATGAAAAATTATTCAGAATAAAATAATACTGATCTATTAATATTTTGAAAATTAATAAGAGATTTAAAAACTAAATTTGTTTACCGAAACAATTTAAATTGTTATGACTATGTGAGCAATTATCTATCCCAAATTGTTATGATCTTTATTTCGTCAAAAAATAAATTTTTTTCATACAAGCTTATTTGGATTAAAATAATACTAATTTAATAATATTCCAAAAATTAATAAGTAAGAGATTTAAAAAATAAATGTGTTTGTCAAACCAATTTAAATAGTTAAGACTATTAGAACAATTATCTATTTTAAATCGTTCTGACCTTTTGTTTAGTCATAAAACAATTATTTTAATTCATACAAGCTTATTCATAATAAAATAATATTAATTTATTAACATTTTGAAAAATTAATGAGCAAGAGATTTAAAAAAGATTTATTTTTTGAACAAGTTTAATAGATTTAACTATTTGAACAATTATCTACTTAAAGTCATTAGACCTTTTGTTTTGTCATAAAACAATTGTTTCAGATCATAAAAACTTATCCAAAATAAAAGAATACAACTTTATTAATTTTTCAAAAATTAAAAAGCTACTTATGACTATTTGAATAAATATCAATTATCTACTTAAATATCTTTGTTTTCTCATAAAATAATTATTTGTAATCATACAAGCTTATTCAAATAAAAATAATACTAATTTAATAATATTCCAAAAATTAGTAAGGGATTTAAAAAATAAATGTATTTACCGAACCAGTTCAAATAGTTAAGACTATTAGAATATTTTTTAATTTCAAATCATTTTGACTTTTTGTTTAGTCATTGAATAATTGTTTTAGTTTATACAAGCTTATTCAGAATAAAATAATACTAATATATTAACATTCAAAAAATTAATAAGCAAGAGATTTGAAAAAATAAATTTGTTTACCAAACAAATTCGAATAGTTATGACTATTTGAACAATTATCAATATAAAATCATTATGATCTTTTGTTTTATCATAAACAATTATTTTAGTTCATAAAAGCTTATCCAAAATAAAATAATACTACTGTATTAATATTTCAAAAGTTAATAAGTAAGAGATTTAAAAAATAAATTAGTTTACTGAATCAGTTCAAATAATTATGGCCATTTAAACAACTATCTATTTCAAATTATTATTACATTTTGTTTTCTCATAAAACAATTGCTTTTCAATATAAAAGCCTATTCAAAATAAAATAATACTAATTTACTAACATTTCAAGAATTAATAAGAGATGTAAAAAATAAATTTGTTTACCAAACCAATTTAAATAGTTATGACTATTTGAACTATTATCTATTTCAAATAAAACAATTGTTTTTGTTCATGTAAGCTTATTCAGAATAAAATAATACTAATTTAGTAATATTTTGAAAATTATTAACTAAGGAATTTAAAAAATAAATTTATTTGTCGAGCTAGATCAAATAGTTAAGACTACATGAACAATTATTTATTTCAAATTATTATGACCTTTAGTTTTCTCATAAAATAATTGTCTTTGTTAATATAAGTTTATTTGAAATAAGATAATACTAATTTATTAATATTTTAAAAAATTAATCAGTAAGAGATTTAAAAAGTAAATCTGTTTACTAAACCATTTCAAATAGTTTTGACTATTTGAATAATTATCTATTTGAAATCATTATAACTTCTTATTTTGCCATCAAATAATTGGTCCTATTTATACTATTTTATTCAAAATAAAATAATACTAATTTAATAATTTTTTGAAACTTAATAACCAAGAAAATTAAAAAATAAATCTAATTGCTGAACCACTTCAAACAGTTAAGACTATTTGAATGATTATTTGTTCCAAATCGTTATGACCCTTTTCTTTTGTTGTAAAATAGTTGTTTAATTCATACAATCTTTTTTCGATTAAAATAATGCTAATTTAATAATATTTTAAAAATTAATAAGTAAGATATTTAAAAAATAAATTTGTTTACCAAATCAGTTCAAATGGTTAAGATTATTAGAACAATTATCCATTTGAAATCATTCTAACCTTTTATTTAGTCATAAAACAATTGTTTCAATTCATACAAGCCTGCTCAGAATAAATTAATACTAATTGTTGAACTAGTTCAAAATAAATCTAATTGCTAAACAAGTTCAAATAGTTAAGACTATATGAATGATTATCTGTTCCAAATCACTATGACCTTTTTCTTTTGTCACAAAATAGTTGTTTTATTCATACAAGCTTGTTTCAATTAAAATAATGCTAATTTAATAATATTTTAAAAATTAATAAGATATTTAAAAAATAAATTTTTTTACCGAATCAGTTCAAATGGTTAAGATTATTAGAACAATTATCCATTTGAAATCATTCTAACCTTTTGTTTAGTCATAAAACAATTGTTTCAATTCATACAAGCCTACTCAGAATAAATTAATACTAATTTAGGAACATTCAAAAATTAATAAGAAAGAGATTTAAAAAAATAAATCTATTTAACGAACAAGTTCAAATAGTTATTTCTATTTGAACAATTATTGATTTAAAATCATTATACCATTTTGATTTGTCATAAAACAATTCTTTCAGTTAATACAAGCTTAGATGGAATAAAATAATACTAATTTATTAATACTTACTAAAATAATAAGTAAGAAACTTAAAAAATAAATTTGTTTACCGAATTAGTTAAAATAATTATAGCCATTTGAACGATTATCTATTTGAACTCATTATGACCTTTTGTTTTGTCCTAAAGCAATTGTTTTTTATCATACAAGCTTATTCAAAATACAATAATACTAATTTATTAATATTTCAAAAATTAATAAGAGACTTAAAAAATAAATACTTTTACTAAACCATTTCAAATAGTTATGACTGTTAGAATAATTTCTAATCTCAAATCGTTAAGATATTTGTTTTGTTAGAAAATAGCTATTTTTTTTATCATAAAAGCTTATTTGGTTAAAAATAATACTAATTTAATAATATTTCAAAAATTAATAAGTAAGAGGTTTAAAAAATAAATGTGTTTTCAGAGTCAATTCAAATAGGAAAAACTATTAGAATAATTATTAATTTTAAATCATTCTGACCTTTTATTTAGTTATAAAATATTTGTTTCATATCTTACAAGCTTATTTGGAACAAAATAATCTAAAATTATTAGCATTCAGAAAATTAATAAGAAAATGATTTGAAAAAATAAATCTATTTACAGAACAAGTTCAAATAGTAATGACTATTTGAACAAATATTTATTTAAAATCATTATGACCTTTTGTTTTGACATACAACAATTATTTTAGTTCATAAAAGCTTATCCAAAATAAAACAATACTAATTTCTTAATAATTCAAAAATTAAATAATTAAAAATTAATAAGCAAGAGTTTAAAATAAAAGTTGTTTATTGAAAAATTTTAAATTGTTATGACTATTTGAACAATTATCTATTTAAAATCGTTATGACCTTTTGTCTTGTCATAAAATAATTGTTTGAATTCATACAAGCTTAGTCAAAATAAAACAATACTAATTTATTAATATCCTAAAAATTAATAAGTGATTTACAAAGTGAATCTGTTTATTGAATCAGTTCAAATAATTATGGCCATTTCAACTATGATCAATTTCAAATTGTTATTACTTTTTGTTTGGTTATATAACAAATTTTTTTATCATATATGTTTATTCAAAATAAAATAATAGTAATTTATTAATCTTTCAAAAAGTAATAAGTAAGAGATTTAAAAAAAATAAATCTGTTATCGAACTAGTTTAAATAGTTATGACTATTTGAATAATTGTATACTTCAAATCGTTATAACCATTTGTTCTATCATAAAACATTTACTTTTGTTCATAAAACATTTACTTTTGCTTATTCAAAATAAAATAATACTAATATAAAATATTCCAAAAAATAATAACTAAGACCATATGAATAATTATCTATTTCAAATCGTTTTTGTTTTGTCATAAAATGAAAATTTCAATTCATACTAGCTTATTTGGAATAAAATAAAATAAATTCATTAATATTTTAAAAATTAATATGTAAAAGATTTAAAAAATAATTCTATTTACCTAACCAGTTTAAATAATTATGACTATTCGAATAATTATCTATTTCAAATCACTATAACCCTTTGTTTTGTCTAAAACAAATGTTTTTGTTCATATAAGTTTGTTTAAAATAAAAATAATATTAATTCATTAATATTTCAAAAATAAATCTATTTATTAAACCAGTCCAAAAAGTTATGACTATTTAAGCAATTATTTATTCCAAATTGTTATAATTTTTTGTTCTGTTACAAAACAATAATTTTTGTTCATAAAAACTTATTCGGATTAAAATAATACTAACTTATTAATATTTTGATAATTAATAAGCAAAAAATTTTAAAAATAAATATGTTTACGTATCTAGATCAAATAGTTATGACCATTTGAATAAGTATTTATTTCAAATCGTTATGACCTTTTGTTTTATCATAAAAAAATTACTTTAGTTCACATCAGCTTATTTAAAATAAAATAATACTAAGTTATTAATATTCTAAAAATTAATAATTAAAAGATTTAAAAAATGAATCTATTTACCGAACAAGTTTAAATAATTATGACTGTTTGAACAATTATATATTTAAAATTGCCATAACATTTTTTGTTGTCACCAAATGATTTTTTTCTGTTCATACAAGCTTATTTTGAATAAAATAATACAATTTATTAATATTAAGACAATTAATAGGTAAAAAATTTTTAAAATAAATTTCTTTACCAAACAAGTTCAAATCTTTATGACTAATTGAACAATTATTTATTTCAAATTGTTATAACCATGTGGTTTGTCATAAAACAATTGTTTCTATTCATACAAGCTTATTTGCATTAAAATAATATTAATATATAAATTTTTCAAGAAATAATAAGTAAAAGATTTAAAAAATAAATATGTTTAGTGAACAAGTTCAAATAGTCTTGACTATTTGAATAATTATCTATTTAAAATCATTGTGACCTTTTATTTTGTAAGAAAACAATTGTTTCAGATCATATAGGCTTGTTTGAAATAAAATAATACAAATTTATTAATATTCTAAAAACTAATGAGTAAAAAATTAAAAAATTAATCTATTTACTAAACATGTTCAAATAGTTATGACTATCAAGATATTTATCTATTTCAAAACATTATTACCTTTTGTTTTGTCATAAAAAAAATTGGTTCTATTCATGCAAGCTTACTTCGAATAAAATAATCTAAATTTATTAAAACTTCAAAAATTAATAAGTCAAAGTTTAAAAAATAAATATGTTTTTTGAACACGTTCAAATAGTTGTGACTATTTGAATAATTATCTATTTCAAATTGTTATGATCTTTTATTTTATCATAAACCAATTGTTTTCGCTCATAAAAGCTTATTCGAAATAAAATAATATTAATGTATTAAAATTCTAAAAATTAATAAGTAAAAGATTTTAAAAAAATTAATCTATTTATCAAGCGAGTTCAAATAATTATGATTCTTTGAACAATTATTTATTTCAAATCGTTATGATCTTTTGTTTTGTCATAAAACAATTGTTTCTATTCATACAATTTTATTCAAAATAAAATAATATTAATTTATTAATATTCTAAAAATTAATAAGTTGGAGATTTAAAAAATAAATATGTTCACCAAACAAGTTTAAATAGGCATGTCCATTTGAGTTATTATCTATTTGAAACGGTTATAACATTTTGTTTTATTGTAAAACAATTATTTCTATTTATACAAAATTATTTAGAATAAAATAATACTAATTTATTAATATTTCAAAAATTAATAAGAGATTTGAAAATTAAATCTATTTATCAAACCAGTTTAAATAGTTATGACAACTTCAATAATTATCTATCTCAGATTTTTATGATCTTTGTTTTGTCATAAACAATTGTTTATGTTCATACAAGCTTATTCGAAGTAAAATATTGCTAAATTAATAATATTGCAAAAATTAATAAGAAAAAGATTTAAAAAATAAATGTGTTTGCCGAACTAGTTTAAATAGTTATACTAGTAGAATAATTATCTATTTCAAATCGTTCTGATCTTTTGTTTAGCTATAAAATAATTTTTTCAATTCATACATGCTTATTCGAAATAAAATAATACTAATTTATTAACATTCAAAAAATTAATAAACAAGAAATTTTAAAAAAATAAATCTATTTATCAAACAAGTTCAAATAGTTTTGACTATTTGAACAATTATCTATTTATAAGAAGTATGACTTTTTGTTTTATTATAAAATGATTGTTTCAGTTCATAAAAGCTTATATGAAATAAAATAATATTACTTTATTAATATTTCAAAAATTGAAAGGATAAAGATTTTAAAAATAGGTCAGTTTATCGAATCACTTCAAATAAGTATGGCCATTTAAATAATTATCTCTTTCAAATCATTACGAACTTTTATTTTGTCATAAAACAATTGTTTTTCATCATACAAGCCTATTTGGAATACAATAATACTAATTTATTAATATTTCAAAAATTCATAAGTAAGAGATTTAATAAATAAATCTATTTACTGAACCAATTTTTATTCGAACAATTATCTATTTTAAATCATTATAACCTTTTGTTCTATTATAAAATAATAGTTTCAGTTCATATAAGCTTATTTGGAATAAAATAATACTAATTTAATAATATTCCAAAAATTGATAACTAAGATATTTAAAAAATAAATCTATTTGCCAAAGTAATTCAAATAATTAAAACTATATGAACAATTATCTGTTTATCAAAAATTATGGCCTTTTGTTTGATCATATAACAATTTTTTTGATCATTCAAGCCTATTTGGAATAAAATAATATTAATTTATTAATCTTTAAAAAACTAATAAGTAAGAGATTTAAAAATAAATCTGTTTGCCGAACTAATTTAAATAAATAATTATTTGAACAATAGTAAACTTCTAATCATTATAACCTTTTGTTTTGTCATAAAACAATTATTTTTGTTCATACAAGCTTATTCAAAATAAAATAATACTAATCTAATAATATTCCAAAAATTAATAACTAAGAGAATTAAAAAATAAATTTGTTTGCTGAACCAATTCAAATATTTAAAACTATATAAACAATTATCTATTTCAAATCATTATGACCTTTTGTTTTGTCATAAAATAAGTTTTTTTTTTTAATTCATACTAGCTTATTTGGAATAAAATAAAATGAATTTATTAATATTTCAAAAATTAATAAGTAAGAGATTCAAGAAATAATTCTATTTACCTAACCAGTTCAAATAAGTATGACTATTTGAACAATTATCTATTTCAAATAGTTATGACCTTTTGTTTTGTCATAAAAGAAATGTTTTTGTTTATATAAGTTTCTTTGGAATAAAGTAATACTAATCTGTTAATATTTCAAAAATTAATAAGAAATTAAAAAAATAAATCTATTTATCAAATGAGTTCAAATAGTTATGAATATTTGAGCAATTATTTGTTTCAAATAGTTATGACTTGTTGTTTTGTTATAAAGCAATTATTTCTATCATACAAGCTTATTCAAATTAAAATAATACTAATTTATTAATATTTCAATAACTAATAAGCAAAAAATTTTAAAAATAAATATGTTTACAAAGCTAGATCAAACAGTCATGACTTTTTGAATAATTATCTATTTCAAATCATTATGACTTTTTGTTTTGTCATATAAGCTTATTCAAAATAAAATAATACTAAGTTAATAATATTATGAAAATTAATAAGTAAGAGATTTAAAAAATGAATCTTTTTGTCAAGCAACTTTAAATAATTATGACTATTTCAATAATTTTCTTTTTGAAATTGCTACAACCTTTTGTTTTGTCATAAAATGATTTTTTTGTTCATGCAAGTTTATTTCAAATAAAATAACAAAAATTTATTAATATAAAGACAATTAATAAGTAAAACATTTAAAAAATAAATCTGTTTACCGAACAAGTTCAAATCTTATGATTATTTGAACAATTATTTATTTCAAATTCTTATGACTTTTTGTTTTGTCATAAAATAATTGTTTCTATTCATATAAGCTTATTAAAATTACAATAATATTAATTTATTAATATTTCAACAATTAATAAGTAACAGTTTAAGAAATAAATATGTTTGTTGAACAAGTGCAAATAATCTTGACTATTTGAATAATTATCCATTTTAAATCATTGTGACCTTTTGTTTTGTAATAAAACAATTGTTTCAATTCATATAAGCTTATTTGAAATAAAATAATACTAATTTATTAATATTCCAAAAATTAATGAGTAAGAAAATTAAAAAAAGAATCTATTTACCGAACATGTTTAAATACTTATGACTATCTAAATAATTATCTATTTCAAAATATTATGACATTTTGTTTTGTCATAAAATAATTGGTTCTGTTCATGCAAGCTTATTCCAAATAAAATAATATAAATTTATAAATATTTGATAATTTAATAAGTAAAAATTTTAAAAATAAATATGTTTTTTGAACACATTCAAATAGTTATGACTATTTGAATAATTATCAATTTCAAATCATTATGACTTTTTTATTTTGTCATAAACCAATTGTTTCTATTCATAAAAGCTTATATGAAATAAAATAATGCTAATTTATTAAATTTCCAAAAATTAATAATTAAAAGATTTAAAAATAAATATATTTACCAAGCGAGTTCAAATAGTTATTTGAACTATTATTTATTTCAAATTGCTATGATCTTTTGTTTTGTCATAAAACAATTGTTTCTTTTCATATAAGTTTATTCAAAATAAAATAATTGTAACTTATTAATATTCTTAAAATTAATAAGTTGGAGATTTAAAAAACAAATTTGTTCACCAAATAAGTTCAAATAGTCATATCCATTTGAGCCATTATCTATTTCAAATTATTATGACATTTTGTTTTGTCGTAAAACAATTGTTTCTATTCATACAAAATTATTCAAAATAAAATAATATCAATTTATTAATATTTTAAAAATTAATAAGAGATTTAAAAACTAAATCTATTTATCGAACCAATTTTAATAGTTATGATTATTTAAACAATTATCTATCTCAAATCATTATGATCTTTGTTTTGTCATAAAATAATCGTTTATATTCATACAAGCTTAATTGGAGTAAATTATTGCTGAACTAATAGTATTCTAAAAATTAATAATTAAGAGACTTAAAAAATAAATGTGTTTACCGAACCAATTCAAATGATTAAAACTATTATAACAATTATCTATTTCAAATCATTATGACCTTTTGTTTAGTCATAAAATAATTTTTTCAGTTCATACATGCTTATTTGAAATAAAATAATACTAATTTATTAACATTTAGAAATTAATAAACAACAAATTTTAAAAAATAAATTTATTTTTCGAACAAGTTCAAATAGTTATAGCTATTTGAACAATTATCTATTTTATTATAAATCTAACCATTTGTTTTATCATAAAACAATTGTTTCAAGTCATAAAAGTTTATCTGAAATAAAATAATATTACGTTATTAATATTTGAAAATTGATAAGTTAGAGATTTAAAAAAAAAAAATCAGTTTATCAAATTGGTTCAAATAATTTTGGCCATTTGAACAATTATCGATTCAAATTGTTACAAATTTCTCTTTTCTTACAAGTTGTAGTAAAAAAGAAGGAAAGCCGGAAATCAAAGAAAAAAAATAAGAGAAGGGGAGGTGTGGAATGTGGATTGTCATGGCCCATTACCAGCTTTTCCTCACTCTTGTTATTTATTTTCCTTCTGTTAAAATAATTTTTTTTCATCATACAAACCTATTCAAAATAAAATAATATTAATTTATTAATATTTCAAAATTTAATAAGTAAGAGATTTAAAAAATAAATCTATTTACCGAAGCAATTCCTATTTGAACAATTATCTATTTCAAATTTGTTATAACCTTTTGTTCTGTTATAAAATAGTACTAATTTAATAATATTCCAAAAATTAATAATTAAGAGATTTAAAAAATTAATCTGTTTGTCGAAGCAATTCAAACAATTAAGACTATATGAACAATTATCTACTTTAAATCATTAAAACCTTTTGTTTTGTCATAAAATAATTGTTTTAGTTCATACAAGCTTATTTGAAATAGAATAATAACAATAATAATTTATTAATATTTTGAAAATTAATAAGTAGGTAATTTATAAAGTGAACTTGTTTACTAAATCAATTCAAATAATTATGGCCATTCCAACAATTATCTATTTCAAATCATTATTACCTTTTGTTTGGTCATATAACAATTGTATTTAAACATTCAATCTTATTAGAAATAAAATAATACTAATTTATTAATCTTTCAAAAATTAATAAGTAAGAGATTTAAAAAATAAATCTATTTACCAAACTAGTTCAAATAGTTATGACTATTTGAATAGTTGCAAACTTCAAATCCTTATAACTTTTTGTATTGTCATAAAATAATTATTTTGTTCACACAAGCTTATTTGAAATAAAATAATACTAATCTAATAATATTCCAAAAATTAATAACAAAGAGAATCAAAAAATAAATTTGTTTATTGAACCAGTTTAAATATTTAAGACTATATGAATAATTATCAATTTCAAACCGTTATGACCTTTTATTTTGTCATAAAATAAGTTTTTTTGAATTCATACTAGCTTATTTGGAATAAAATAAAATGAATTTATTAATATTTCAAAAATTAATAAGTAAGTGATTTAAAAATAATTTTGTTTACCTAACCAGTTTAAATAATTATGACTATTTGAACAATTATGTATTTCAAATCGTTATAACCTTTAATTTTGTCATAAAACAAATGTTTTTGTTCATATAAGTTTGTTCAGAATAAAGTAATACTATTCTATTAATATTTTGAATATTAATAAGATATTTAAAAAATAAATCTATTTATCAAACTAGTTTAAATAGTTAAGACTATTTGAGTAATTATTTATTTCAAATCGTTATGATTTTTTTGTTTTATTATAAAACAATTGTTTCTGTTTATACAACATTATTCAGATTAAAAAATACTAATTTATTAATATTTCAACATTTAATAAGTAAAAAACTTAAAAAATCAATATGTTTTATCGAACTAGATCAAATAATCATGATTATTTGAATAATTATTTATTTTAAATCATTATGACCTTTTGTTTTGTCATAAAAAAATTGTTTTAGTTCATATAAGCTTATTAAGAATAAAATAATACTAATTTATTAATAATCCAAAAATTAATAATAAAGAGATTTAAATAATGAATTTGTTTATTGAACAAGTTTAAATAATTATAACCATTTGAACAATTATCTATTTGAAATCACTGTAACCTTTTGTTTTGTTATAAAAGAATTTTTCTTGTTCATACAAGCTTATTTCAAATAAAATAATATAAATTTATTAATATTAAAATAATTAATAAGTAAAAGATTTAAAAAATAAATTTGTTTACCGAATAAGTTCAAATCACTATAACTGTTTGTGCAATTATTTATTCCAACTTATTATGACTTTTTGTTTTGTCATAAAAAAATTGTTTCTATTCATACAAGTTTATTCAAATTAAAATAATACTAATTTATTAATATTTCAACAATTAATAAGTAAAAGATTTAAAAAAATAAATATGTTTATCAAACAAGTTCAAATAGTCATGATTATTTGAATAATTATCTATTTTAAAGCATAATGGCCTTTTCTTTTATAATAAAACAATTGTTTTAGTTCATGTAAGTTTGCTTGAACTAAAATAATACTAATTTACTAATATTCTAAAAATTAATTAGTAAAAGAATTAAAAAAATCTATTTACTGAATAAGTTTAAATAGTTATGACTATTTGAACAATTATCTATTTCAAAATATTATGACTTTTTGTTTTATCATAAAACAATTGGTCTTGTTCATGCAAGCTTATTTTGAATAAAATAATTTAAATTTATTAATATTTCAAAAATTAATACGTAAAAATTTTAAAAATAAATCTATTTTTTGAATACTTTTAAATAGTTATCACTATTTAAACAATTATTTATTTCAAATTATTATGACCTTTTGTTTTGTCATAAACCTATTGGTTCTATTCATACAAGCTTATTTGGAATAAAATAATACTAATTTTTTAAAATTCCAAAAATTAATAAGTAAAAGATTTAAAAAATAAATTTGTTTACCAAACAAGTTTAAATAGTTATGACTATTTAAATAATTATTTATTTCAAAATGTGATAACCTTTTGTTCTGTCATAAAACAAATATTTCTGTTATTTCTGTTCATACAAGTTTATTTGAAATAAAATAATACTAATTTATTAATATTCTAAAAATTAATAATTTGGAGATTTAAAAAATAATTTGTTTACCGAATAAGTTTAAATAGTCATATCCATTTGAACTATTATCTATTTGAAATCATTATGACATTTTATATTGTCATAAAACAATTGTTTTTATGCATGCAAAATTATTCAAAATAAAATAATACTAATTTATTAATATTTTAAAAATTAATAATAGATTTAAAAACTAGATTTGTTTACAAAATTAGTTCAAATAGTTATGACTATTTGAACAATTATCTATCTCAAATCATTAAGATCTTTGTTTTGTCATAAAACAATTGTTTCTATTCATACAAGCTTATTCGAAGTAAAAACTTGCTCAACTAATAATATTTTAAAAATTAATTAGAGATTTAAAAAATCAATGTGTTTACTAAACCAATTTAAATAGTTAAGGCTATTAGAACAATTATCTATTTCAAATCATTTTGACCTTTTTGTCTAGTCATAAAATAATTGTTTCAGTTAATACATGCTTATTTGAAATAAAATAATGCTCTTTTATTAACATTCAAAAAATTAATAAGCAAGAAGTTTAAAAAAAATAAATATGTTTATCGAACAAGTTAAAATAGTTATGACTATTTAAATAATTATCTATTTAAAATTATTACAAACTTTTGTTTTATCATAAAACAATTATTTCAGTTAATAAAACCTTATCCAAAATAAAATAATATTACTTTATTAACATTTCAAAACTTGAGAAGCTGGAGATTTAAAAAATAAATCAATTTATTGAATCAGTTTAAATAATTATTTCCATTTGAAAAATTATCTATTTCAAATCTTTATAATATTTTGTTTTGTCATAAAACAATTGTTTTTCATCATACAAGCCTATTTCGAATAAAATAATGCTAATTTATTAATATTTCAAAAATTAATAAATATACTTACCGAACTAGTTCAAATAGTTATGACTATTTGAACAATTATATATTTCAAATCATTATAACCTTTTGTTTTGTAATAAAACAATTATTTACGTTCACACAAGCTTATTTGGAATACAATAATACTAATCTAAAAATATTATGAAAATTAATAACTAAGAGATTTAAAAAATAATTTTTTTTAAAAAACCAATTCAAATAGTTAAGGCTATATGAATAATTATATATTTTAAATTGTTATGACCTTTTGTTTTGTCCTAAAACAAATGTTTTTGTTCATAGAAGTTTATTCAGAATAAAATAATATTAATTTATTAATATTTTAAAAATTAATGCGATTTAAAAAGTAAATCTATTTATCAAATCAATTCAAATAGTTATAACAATTTGAACAATTATTTATTTCAAATCATTATAACCATTTGTTTTGTCATAAAATAATTGAATCTATTGATGCAATCTTATTTGAAATAAAGTAATGCTAATTTGTTAATATCCTAAAAATTAATAAGTAACGGATTTAAAAAATAAATATGTTGGCCTGATCAGTACAAATAGTTATAATTGTTTGAACAATTATCCATTTCAAAGTGTTATAATTAATTGTTTTGTTACAAAACAATTGGTTTTGACAGTACAAGTTGACTCGGAATAATGTAAATCTAATTTATTAATATTCCAAAAATTAATAATTAAGATATTTAAAAACTAAATCTGCTTATTGATTAAGTTCAAATAGTTATGACTCTTTGAACAATTATCTATTTCAAATCATTATTACCTTTTGTTTTATCATAAAATAATTTTTTCTTTTCATACAAGCATATTTCAATTGAAATAATACAAATTTATTAATATTCAAACAACTATTTAGTAAAAGATTTAAAAATAAATCTATTTACTAAATAAGTTCAAATAGTTATGATTATTTGAACAATTATTTATTTCAAATCGTTATGATTTTTTTTTGTCATAAAACGATTGTTTTTGTTCATACAAGCTTATTCGGATTAAAATAATATTAATTTATTAACATTTTGCCAATTAATAAGTAAAAGATTTTTAAAATAAATATATTTACTAAACAAGTTTTAATAGTCATAACTACTTCAATAATTATCTATTTTAAATCATTATGACCTTTTGTTTCATCATAAAATAATTGAATCAATTCATATAGGCTTATTCAAAATAAAATAATTCTAATTTATTAATATTCCAAAAATTAATGAGTAAGAGATTTAAAATATGAATATATTTATTGAACAAGCTCAAATAGTTATAACTGTTTGAATAATTATTTATTTCAAATAGTTATGATCTTTTATTTTATCATAAAACAATTGTTTCTATTCATACAAGTTTATTTGGAATAAAATAATACTAATTTATTAATATTCTAAAAATTAATAGGCAAGAGATTTAAAAAAGAAATATTTTTACCAAATAAGTTCAAATTGTCATGTCTATTTGAAAAATTATCGATTTCAAATCGTTATGATCTTTTGTTTTGTCAGAAAATAATTGTTTTTGTTCATACAAAATTGTTTAGAATAAAATAATACTAATTCATTAAGATTTTGAAAATTAATAAGAGTAATAAAAACTAATTCTATTTATTGAACTAAATCAAATAGTTATGACTTTTTGAATAATTATATATCTCAAATCATTATGATCTTTATTTTGTCATTGAAAAATTGTTTCTTTTCATATAAGCTTATTCAGATTAAGATAATACTAATTTAATAATACCAAATAAATGAGTTGTGCTGAACCAATTCAAATCGTTAAGACTGATAGAACAATTATCTATTTCAAATCGTTCTAACTTTTTGTTTAGTCATAAAACAATTATTTCAATTCATACAAGCTTATTCGAAATAAAATAATACTAATTTATTAAAATTCAAAAAATTAATAAGTAAGAGATATAAAAAAAATAAATATGTTTATCGAACAAGCTCAAATAGATATGGCCATCTCAATAATTATCTATTTTAAATCCTTATTACCTTTTGTTTAGTCATATAGCAATTATTTTTTATCATACAAGGTTGTTCAGAATAAAATAATACTAATTGATTAATCTTTCAAAAATTAATAAGTAAGAGATTTAAAAAATAAATATATTTACCAAACCAGTTCAAATAGTTATGATTATTTGAACAATTGTATACTTCAAATCAATTATTTAAAAAATAAACCTTTTGTTCTATCATAAAACAATCATTTATGTTCATACAAGCTTATTTGAAATAAAATAATAGTAATCTAATAATATTCCAAAAATTAATAACTAAGAGGTTTAAAAATTAAATTTGTTTGCCAAACCAATTCAAATAGTTAAGACTATATGAACAATTATCTATTTCAAATCATTATGACCTTTTCTTTTGTCATAAAACAATTTTTTCAATTCATACTAGCTTATTCAGAATAAAATAAAATGAATTTATTAATATTTTGAAAATTAATAAGTAAGAGCTTTAAAAAATAATTCTATTTACCTATCCAGTTCTAATAATTATGACTATTTGAACAATTATCTATTTCAAGTCATTATGACCTTTTGTTTTCTCATAAAACAAATGTTTTTGTTCATATAAGTTTGTTTGAAATAAAATAATACTAATCTATTAATATTCCAAAAATTAATGAGAGATTTAAAAAATAATTCTTTTTATTAAACCAGTTCAAATAGTTATGAATATTTGAATAATTATCTATTTCAAATTGTTATGAGCTTTTGTTTTATCATAAACAATTGTTTTAGTTCATAAAAGCTTATCCAAAATAAAATAATATTGTATTAATATTTCAAAAGTTAATAAGAGATTTAGAAAATAAATCAGTTTACTAAATCAATTCAAATAATTATGACCATTTAAATAACTATCTATTTCAAATTGTTATCACCTTTTGTTTTCTTATAAATAATTGCTTTTCAATATAGAAGCTTATTCGAAATAAAATAATACTAATTTACTAATATTTCAAGAATTAAAAATAAATCTATTCACCGAACTAGTTCAAATAGTTATGACTATTTGAATAATTATCTATTTCAAATTGTTATAACTTTTTGTTCTATCATAAAACAATTGTTTCTGTTTATATAAGCTTATTCAGAATAAAATAATATTAATTTAGTAATATTCTGAAAATTAATAACTAAGAGATTTAAAAAATAAATCCATTTGCTAAACTAGTTCAAATAGTTAAGGCTATATGAAAATTATTTATTTAAAATTGTTAAGACCTTTTGTTTTGTCATAAAACAATTGTTTTTGTTAATATAAGTTTGTTCAAAATAAAATAATACTAAGTTATTGATATTTTAGAAAATTAATTAGTAAGAGATTTTAAAAGTATATCTATTTACTAAACCATTTCAAATAGTTTTGACTATTTGAATAATTATCTATTTCAAATCATTATAACTTTTTATTTTGTCATCAAACAATCGGTCCTATTTATACTATTTTATTTAGAAAAAATTAATACTAATTTAATAATATTCCAAAACTTAATAACCAAGAAAACTAAAAAAAAAATCTAATTGCCAAACTAGTTCAAATAGTTAAGACTATATGAATGATTATCTATTCCAAATTGTTATGACCTTTTTCTTTTGTCATAAAGGAATTGTTTTATTCATACAAGCTTATTCTGATTAAAATAATGCTAATTTAATAATATTTCAAAATTAACAAGTGAGAGATTTAAAAAATAAATTTACTTACCGAATCAGTTCAAATGGTTAAGATTATTAGAATAATTATCTATTTATAATTGTTCTGACCTTTTGTTCAGTCATAAAACATTGGTTTAGTTCATACAAGCTTATTCAAAATAAATTAAGACTAATTTATTAACATTCAAAAAATTAATACGAAATAGATTTAAAAAAATAAATCTATTTACCGAACTAGTTCAAATAGTTATTGCTATTTGAACAATTGTCAATTTAAAATCGTTATAACCTTTTGATTTGTCATAAAACATTTGTTTCGATTAATACAAGCTTAGATGGATTAAAACATTGTTAATTTACTAATACTTACTAAAATAATATGTAAGAAATTTAAAAAATAAATTATTTTATCAAATTAGTTAAAATAATTGTAGCCATTTGAACAATTATCTATTTCAAATTGTTATGACCTTTTGTTTTGTCATAAAACATTTTTTTTTATCATACAATCTTATTTGAAATAAGATAATATTAATTAATTAATATTTCAAAAATTAATAAGTAAAAGAGTTAAAAAATAAATATATTTATCGAATCAGTTGAAATAATTATGACTAATTGAACTATTATCAATCTCAAATCATTAAGATCTATGTTTTGTTATAAAACAATTGTTTCTTATCATAGAATCTTATTTAGTTAAAATAATACTAATTTAATAATATTTCAAAAATTATTAAGTAATAGATTTAAAAAATAAATGTGTTTGTCAAGCCAATTCAAACAATTAAAACTATTAGAATAATTATCTATTTCAAATCATTCTAACCTTTTGTTTAGTCATAAAATATTTGTTTTATATCTTACAAGCTTATTCAAAATAAAATAATCTAAAATTATTAACATTCAAAAAATTAATAAGGAAATGATTCAAAAAATAAATCTGTTTATCGAACAAGTTCCAATAGTGACGACTATTTGAACAATTATTTATTTAAAATCATTATGACCATTTGTTTTAACATAAAACAATTGTTTTAGTTCATAAAAGCTTATCTAAAATAAAATAATATTAATTTCTTAATAATTCAAAAATTAATAAGCAAAAGTTTAAAATAAATTTGCTTACCGAACAAATTCAAATAGTCATTACTATTTAAACAATTATTTATTTAAAATCATTATGACCTTTTTGTTTTGTCATAAAACAATTCTTTGAATTCATACAAGCTTAGTTAAAATAAAATAATACTAATTTTTTAATAATTCAAAAATTAATAAGTGATTTAAAAAGTGAATTTGTTTATCGAATCAGTTTAAATAATTATGGCCATTTCAACAATTATTTATTTCAAATCGTTATTACCTTTTATTTGGTCAAATAACAATTGTTTTTAATCATATATGTTTATTCAAAAAAAAATAATAGTAATTTATTAATCTTTCAAAAATTAATAAGTAAGAGATTTAAAAAAAAATAAATCTGTTTACTGAACTAGTTTGAATAGTTATGACTATTTGAACAATTGTATTCTTCAAATCATTATAATCTTTTATTCTATCATAAAATAATTATTTATGTTCATACAATCTTATTCAAAATAAAATAATGCTCATATAAAAATATTCCAAATATTAATAACTAAGAGATTTAAAAAATAATTTTTTTGTCAAACTAGTTCAAATAGTTAAGACAATACAAATAATTATCTATTTCAAATCGTTTTTGTTTTGTCATAAAACAATTTTTTCACTTTATACTAGCTCATTTGGAATAAAATAAAATGACTTTATTAATATTTCAAAAATTAAAATGTAAGAGATTTAAATAATAATTCTATTTACTTAGCCAGTTCAAATAATTATGATTATTTGAACAATTATCTATTTCAAATCTCTATGACTTTTTGTTTTGTCATAAAACAAATGTTTTTATTCATATAAGTTTGTTCAGAATAAAATAATATTAATCTATTAATATTTCAAAAATTAATAATAGATTTAAAAAAAAAATCTGTATATCAAACCAATTTAAAAAAGTAATGACTATTTGAGTAATTATTTATTGCAAATTGTTATTTTTTTGTTCTATTACAAAACAATAATTTCTATTCATAAAAGCTTATTCAGATGAAAATAATATTAATTTATTAATATTTCAACAATTAATAAGAAAAAATTTTAAAAAATAAATTGTTTACCAAACTAAATCAAATAGTCTGACTATTTTGATTAAGTATTTATTTCAAATCGTTATGACTATTTGTTTTATCATAAAAAAATTATTTTAGTTCATATCAGCTTATTCAAAATAAAATCATACTAAGTTATTAATATTCTAAAAATTAATAATTAAGAGATTTAAAAAATGAATCTGTTTACTAAACAAATTTAAATAATTATGACTGTTTGCATAATTATCTATTTGAAATCGCTATAACCTTTTGTTTTGTCAACAAATGATTTTTTTTCTTACAAGCTTATTTTGAATAAAATAATACAATTAATTAATATTAAGACAATTAATAGGTAAAAGATTTAAAAAATAAATTTGTTTACCAAACAAGTTCAAATCCTTATGACTAATTGAACAATTATTTATTTCAAATTGTTATGACTTTTTGTTTTGCCATAAAATAATTGTTTCCATTCATGCAAACTTATTTAGATTAAAATAATATTAATGTATAAATATTTCAACAAATAATAACTAAAAGATTTAAAAAATAAATATGTTTATCGAACAAGTTCAAATAGTCTTGACTATTTGAATAATTTTCTACTTCAAATTATTGTGACCTTTTGTTTTGTAATAAAACAATTGTTTTAGTTCATATAAGCTTATTTGAAATAAAATGTACTAATTTATGAATATTCTAAAATTAATGAGTAATAGAATTAAAAATTTAATATGTTTACCAAACATTTTCAAATAGTTATGACTATCAAAACAGCTATCTATTTCAAAACATTATGACCTTTTGTTTTGTCATAAAACAATTGGTCATGTTCATGCAAGCTTACTTCAAATAAAATAGTATAAATTTATTAATATTCAAAAAATTAATAAGTAAAAATTTACAAAATAAATATGTTTTTTGAACACGTTCAAATAGTTATGACTATTTGAATAATTATCTATTTCAAATCATTATGACCTTTTGTTTTGTCATAAACCAATTGTTTATGTTCATAAAAGCTTATTCGAAATAAAATAATACTAATTTATTAAAATTTCAAAAATTAATAAGTAAAAGATTTAAAAAAAGCAATTATTTGTTTCAAATCATTATGATCTTTTGTTTGTCATAAAACAATTATTTCTATTCATACAATTTTATTCAAAATAAAATAATACTAATTTATTAATATTCTAAAAATTAATAAGTTGGAGATTTACAAAATAAACCTGTTTACCGAACTAGTCATATCCATTTGAGCTATTATCTATTTCAAATAGTTATGATATTTTGTTTTGTTGTAAAACATTTATTTCTATTTATACAAAATTATTATAAATAAAATAATACTAATTTATTAATATTTCAAAAATTAATAATAGATTTAAAAACTAAATCTATTGAACAAACTAATTCACGTAGTTATGACTATTTCAACAATTATCTATCTCAAATCATTATAACCTTTGCTTTGTCATAAAATAATTGTTTCTATTCATACAAGCTTATTTAAAATAAAATATTACAAAATTAATAATATTCTAAAAATTAATAAGAGATTTAAAAAATAAATGTGTTTGTCAAACCAATTCAAATAGTTAAGACTATTAAAACAATTATCTATATCAATTCATTTTAACCTTTTGTTTAGTTGTAAAATAATTTTTTCAGTTTATACATGCCTATTTGAAATAAAATAATACCAATTTGTTGTCATTCAAAAATTAATAAACAAGAAATTAAAAAAAAATAAATTTGTTTACCAAACAAGTTTAAATAATTATGACTATTTGAACAATTATCTATTTATAAGAAGTATGATCTTTTATTGTATCATAAAATGATTGTTTCAGTTCATAAAAGCTTATATAAAATAAAATAATATTACCTTATTAATATTTCAAAAATTAAAGGTTAGTGATTTAAAAAATAAGTCAATTTATTAAATCGGTTCAAATAATTATGCCTTTTTACACAATTATCTATTTCAAATCGCTACGAACTTTTATTTTGTCATAAAACAATTGTTTTTCATCATACAAGCCTATTCGAAATAAAATAATACTAATTTATTAATATTTCAAAAATTAATAAGAGATTTAAAAAATAAATCTATTTACTGAACCAATTTTTATTTGAATAATTATATATTTCAAATCACTATAACCTTTTGTTCTATTATAAAATAATTATTTCAATTCATATAAGCTTATTTGGAATAAAATAATACTAATTTAACAATATTCCAAAAATTGATAACTAAGAGATGTAAAAAATAAATCTGTTAGCCGAAGCAGTTCAATTAATTAAAACTATATGAACAATTATCAATTTATCAAAAATTATGGCCTTTTGTTTGGTCATATAACAATTGTTTTCTATCATTCAAGCCTCTTTGGAATAAAATAATACTAATTTATTAACCTTTCAAAAATTAATAAGTAAGATATTTTTTTAAAAAAAATTTGTTTAATGAACTAGTTCAGATATATCACTATTTGAACAATTATAAACTTTAAATTGTTATAACCTTTTGTTCTATCATAAGACAATTATTTTTTCATACAAGTTTATTCAGAATAAAATAATACTAATCTAACAATATTTCAAAAATTAATAACTAAGAGAATTAAAAAATAAATTTGTTTACCGAATCGGTTCAAATATTTAAGACTATATGAACAATTATCTATTTTAAATCATTATGACCTTTTGTTTTATCATAAAATAAGTTTTTTTTTAATGCATACTACTTATTTGGAATAAAATAAAATGAATTTATTAATATTTCAAAAATTAAAAAATAGGAGATTTAAAAATAATTCTATTTACCTAACCATTTCAAATAATTATGACTATTTGAACAATTATCTATACTATTTCCACAATTATCTTTTTGAAATATGCTATAACCTTTGGTTTTATCATAAAATGATTTTTTTTTGTTCATACTAGCTTATTTTGAATAAAATAATACAGATTTATTAATATAAAGACAATTAATAAGTAAAATATTTAAAAAATAAATTTATTTATCAAACAAGTTCAAATCTTATGACTATTTGAACAATTATTTATTTCAAATTCTTATGACTTTTGGTTTTGTCATAAAACAATTGTTTCTATTCATACAATCTTATTCAAATTACAATAATATTAATTTATTAATATTTTGACAATTAATAAGTAAAAATTTAAGAAATATATATGTCAAATAGTCTTGACTATTTGAATAATTATCTATTTTAAATCATTATGATCTTTTATTTTGTAATAAAAAAATTGTTTCAGTTCATATAAACTTATTTGAAATAAAATAATACTAATTTATTAATATTCCGAAAATTAATGAGTAAGGCAATTAAAAAATGAATCTATTTACTAAACATGTTTAAGTAGTTATGACTATCTGAATAATTATCTATTTCAAAACATTATGACATTTTGTTTTGTCATAAAATAATTAGTTATGTTCATGCAAGCTTATTTTGAATAAAATAATATAAATTTATTTATATTTGAAAAATTAATAAGTAAAAATTTTTAAAATAAATATGTTTTCTGAACATTTCTAATATTTAAATACTTATCTATTTGAAATTGTTATAATCTTTTGTTTTGTCATAAACCAATTGTTTCTGTTCATAAAAGCTTATTTGGAATAAAATAATAGTAATTTATTAAAATTCCAAAAGTTAATAAGTAAAAGATTTAAAAAATAAATCTATTTACAAAGCGAGTTCAAATAGTTATAACTATTTGAACATTTATTTATTTCAAATCATTGTGATCTTTTGTTTTGTCATAAAATAATTGTTTCTATTCATATAAGTTTATTCGAAATAAAATAATACTAATTTATTAATATTCTAAAAATTTATAAGTTGGAGATTTAAAAAATAAATTTGGTCATCGTATAAGTTTAAATAGTCATATCCATTTGAGCTATTATCTATTTCAAATCGTTATGACATTATATTTTGTCATAAAACAATTATTTCTATTCATACAAAATTATTCAAAATAAAATAATATCAATTTATTGATATTTCAACAAATTAATAAGAGATTTAAAAACAAAATATGTTTATCGAACCAGTTCTAACAGTTATGATTATTTGAATAATTATCTATCTCAAATCATTATGATCTTGTTTTTATCATAAAACAATTGTTTATATTCATGCAAGCTAATTTAGAGTAAAATATTGCTAAATTAATAAAATATTTAAAAAATACATGTGTTTGCCAAACTAGTTTAAATAATTAAAACTATTAGAACAACTATCTATTTCAAATCATTTTGACCTTTGGTTTAGTCTTAAAATGATTTTTTCAGTTCATACATGCTTATTTTGTCATGAACAATTATCTATTTCAAATAGTTATGACCTTTTGTTTTGTCATAAAACAAATTTTTTTATTTATATAAGTTTGTTTGAAATAAAATAAAATCAATTTATTAATATTTTGAAAATTAAGAGGTAAGAGATTTAAAAAATAAATCATTACTAAACTAGTTCAATTAGTTATAACTATTTGACCGATTATTTATTTCAAATCGTTATGACCATTTATTTTGTCGTAAAATAATTATTTCTATTCATATAGTCTTATTCGGTATAAAGTAATGCTAATTTATTAATATTCTAAAAGTTAATAAGTAACAAATTTAAAAAATGAATCTATTAGCCTAACTAGTGCAAATAGTTATGATTGTTTGAACAATTATCTATTTTAAATCGTTATGACATTTTGTTTTATAGCAAAACAATTGTTTCTGTTTGTACAAGCATATTCGAAATAATGTAATTCTGATTTATTACTATTCCGAAAATTAATAAGTAAGAGATTTAAAAAATTAATCTGTTTACCAAACAAGTTCAAATAGTTATGACTATTTGAACAATTATCTATTTCAAATCGCTATAACTTTTTATTTTGTCATAAAACAATTTTTTTCTATTCATACAAGCTTATTTCAAATAAAATTAATAAGAAAAATATTTAAAAACTAAATTTGTTTACCTAATAAGTTTAAATAGGTATGACTATCTAAAAGATTATTTATTTCAAATTGTTATGACTTTTTGTTTTATCATAAAACAATTGTTTTTCTTCATATAAGCTTATTTGGATTAAAATAATATGAATTTATTAATACTTTTACCAATTAATAAGTAAGATTTTAAAATAATACTAATTTATTAATATTTTAAAAATTTATGAGTAAGAGATTTTAAAAAATGAATCTATTTACCAAATAAGTTCAATTATTTATGATTATTTAAACAATTATCTATTTCAAATCATTATAAACCTTTATTTTGTCATAAAGCAATTATTTCTATTCATACAAGTTTATTCCGAATAAAATAATTAAATTTTTTAATATTTCAAAAATTAATAAATAAAAATTAAAAAAAATAAATCTATTTCCTAAATCCATTCAAATAGTTATGACTATTTGAACAATTATCTATTTCAAATAGTTATGACCTTTTGTTTTGTCATAAACCAATTGTTTCTATTCATACAAGTTTATTTGAAATAAAATAATACTAATTTATTAATATTTCAAAAATTTATAAGTAAAATATTTTAAAAATATATCTATTTACTAAGCAAGTTAAAATAATTATGACTATTTGAACAATTATGTTTTTCAAATAGTTATGCTTTTTTGTTTTGTCATAAAATAATTGTTTCTATTCAAACAAGTTTATTCTATATAAAATCATAATAATTTATTAATATTCTACAATTTAATTGGTAGGAGATTTAAAAAATATATCTATTTACCAAACAAGTTCAAAGAGTTACATCCACTTGAACAATTATTTATATCAAATTGTTATAACCTTTTGTTTTGTCATAAAAAATTATTTCTGTTCATACATATTTTGCAATTTAATAAATAGAAGATTTAAAAAATAAATTTTTTTACCAAACAAATTCAAATAGTCATGTCCACTTAAACAATTATTTATTTTAAATTGTTATGACTTTTTATTTTGTCATAAAAAAATTATTTCTGTTCATACAGAATTATTGAAACAGTTCAAATAATTATGGCTATTTTAATAATTATCTATTTTAAATCGTTATTACCTTTCATTTTGTCATAAAACATTTGTTTTTCAACATACAAGCTTATTTAAAATAAAATTGTTAGTGCCTTTCGTTTTGTCATAAAACAATTATTTTTGAACATACAAGTTTATTTGAAATAAAATACTATTAATTTATTAATATTTCAAGAATTAATATAAGATTCAAAAAATAAATCTATTTACCGTATAAGTTTAAATAGCTATGACTATTTAAACAACTATCTATTTCAAATTGTTATAACCTTTTGTTCTATCATAAAACAATTATATTTGTTCATATAAATTTATTCAAAATAAAATAACACTAAATTAATAATATTCCAAAAATTCATAACTAAGAGATTTAAAAAAATAAATTTGTTTGTCGAACTAATTCAAACAGTTAAGACTATATGAATATTTATCTATTTCAAATTGTTATGACCTTTTGTTTTGTTATAAAATAATTATTTCAACTCATCCAAGCTTATTCATAATAAAATAAAACTAATTTATTAATATTTCAAAATTTTATAAGTAAGAGATTTAAAAAATAAATTTATTTATAGAACTAATTCAAATAATTATAATTATTTGAACAATTATATATTTCAAATTGTTATAACCTTTTGTTCTGTCATAAAATAATTATTTCTGTTCATACAAGCTTATTTAGAATAAAATAATACTAATATAATAATATTTTGACAATTAATAACTAAGAGATTTAAAAAATAAATTTGTTTGCCAAACCACTTCAAATAATTAAGGCTATACGAACAATTATCTATTTCAAATAGATATGACATTTTATTTTATTGTTAAATAATTTTTTCAACTCTAACTAACTCATTTGGAATAAAATAAATTGCATTTATTTATATTTCAAAAATTAATAAGTAAGAGATTTAAAAATAATGTTGTTAGCCAAACCAATTCAAATAATTATGAATAGTTGAATAATTATCTATTTTAAATTGTTATTACTTTTTGTTTTGTCATAAAACAAAAGTTTTTGTTCGTATAAATTTGTTCAAAATAAAATAATATTAATTTATTAATATCTTAAAAATTAATAAATAAGAGATTTAAAAAATAAATCTGTTTGCCAAATCAGTTCAATTAGTTATAACTATTTGAACAATTATTTATTTCAAATTGTTATGACCATTTGTTTTATCATAAACAATTGTTTTTGTTCATATGGTCTTATTTGGAATAAAGTAATGCTAATTTAAAATTAATAAGTAATGGATTTAGAAAATGTATCAATTGGCCTAACCAGTGCAAATAGTAATGATTGTTTGAACAATTATCTAATTCAATTCATTATGACCTTTTGTTTTGTTACAAAAAATTTATTTTTGTTCATACAAGCTTATTCGGAGTAAAATAATTATAATTTATTAATATTTCAAAAATTAAGAAGTAAGGGATTTCAAAAATGAATCTATTTATCAAACAAGTTCAAATAGTTATGGTTATTTTAACAATTTTCTATTTCAAATTGCTATAACTTTTTGTTTTGTCATAAAACAATTTTATCTATTCATACAAGCTTATTTCAAATCTATTTACTAAATAAGTTCAAATAGTTATGAGTTAAGTTCAAATAGTTATGACTATTTGAACAATTATTTATTTTAAATCATTATGACCTTTTGTTTTGTCATAAAACAATTATTTTTTTTCATAAAAGCTTATTTGGATTAAAATAATATTAATTTACTAATATTTTGACAATTAATAAATAAAAGATTTTTAAAAAATAAATATGTTTATCGAATAAGTTTAAATAGTAATAACTATTTGAATAATTATCTATTTCAAATCATTATAATCTTTTATTTTGTCATACAAAATTGTATCAATTCATATAGGCTTATTCAAAACAAAATAATACTAACTTATTAATATTCCAAAAATTAATGAGTAAGAGATTTAAAACATAAATATATTTACTGAACAAGTTCAAATAATTATGACTATTTAAACAATTATCTATTTCAAATCATTATGATCTTTTGTTTTACCATAAAATAACTTTTTATGTTTATACAAGCTTATTTTGAATAAAATAATATAAATTTACTAATATTCCAAAGATTAATATGTAAAAATTTTAAAAATAAATATGTTTTCTAAACACGTTCAAAATAGTTATGATTATTTGAACAATTATCTATTTCAAATTGTTATGACCTTTTTTTTTATCATAAATTAATTGTTTCTGTTCATAAATGTTTTTCAAAAATTAATAACTAAAAGATTTAAAAAATAAATCGATTTACTGAGTGAGTTCAAATTGTTGACTATTTAAATAATTATTTATTTCAAATCACTATGATCTTTTGTTTTGTCATAAAACAATAGTTTCTATTCATACAAGTTTATTTAAAATAAGATAATACTAAGTTATTAATATTCTAAAAATTAATAAGTTTTAAAATAAATATGTTTACTGAACAAGTTTAAATGGTCATATCCATTTGAACTATTATCTATTTCAAATCATTATGACATTTTATTTTGTCGTAAGACAATTATTTCCATTCATACAAGATTATTCAAAAAAAATCCTATTTCATTAATATTTTGAAAATTGATAAGAGATTCAAAAACACCCTATATGCAGGTTTGTGCTCCTAGTTGAAGAAGGGATCAATCACCCTATATAGGGGATCAATCACCCCCTTGAACCAATCGATCCCCTCATGGAAGGGATTGATCAGGTCATGATTTTCAAAGGCTTAAATGGCACCTAAACATGAACCAATCGATCCCTTCATGGAAGGGATCGATCAGGTCTAGGCAAAATCACTCCAATGACTTTTTCATGCTTCCAATGGGCATTTTCTTCTTCTCCCAAGCTTTCCCAATGACTAGTTCTTCAATTTCTCTATATATTGGTCACTCTAACACACCAAGAAGATTGATGAAGCAAGAGAGCAAGAGCCAACAAGTTATATTTTCATTTTCTCAAAGAATCAAGAGTTGTTAGAGCTTAAAAGTCTACATCTTTGTATTAGTTGTATCCAAATTATTGTTGTTGTTCATTCATCAAATTTCTTTATACTTCATTAGGCAAACACTTAGCCTTTGAGAGGTGTTTTAAGTTTGCATTCTTATTAAGTGATTTTGTAATCAAAAGGTGAGGTATCCTCCTAAATTTGTGAGATTGAGTGGTTACTACTTAGCCTAGAAAGTAGAAAGTGTAAGGTTTCTATCTTAAGCCTTAGAGAGAAAAGACAGGGTTGTAATTTTAATTTAAAATTAACGGATTGAAGCTTTGGTGTGGACAACCAAGAAGAGAGGATGTAGGTGCCTTGTGGAGAAAGACCAAACATCTATAAATCTTTATGTTTGATTTCTCTATCCCTATCTCTTTATTTTTTATTATAGTTTAAATTTGCTTATAGCTAGTAAATTCATTATTATTTGCATCATGTTTTGATATTGGTTTTAATTTTCATTCAATAATATTGAAATCATTTGTTAGGAAAGAATTTGAAGAAATCTAATTCACCCCCCTCTTGGATCACTATTTCACCTAAAATGCTAACTATTAACATTTCAAAAATTAATAAGAGATTTAAAAAATAAATGTGTTTTTGAATAGTAAAACTATTAGAATAATTATCTATTTCAAATCATTTGACCTTTTTTTAGTTATAAAATATTTGTTTCATATCATAAAAGCTTATTCGGAATAAAATAATCCTAATATATTAACATGTGAAAAATTAATAAGTAAGAGATTTGAAAAAGTAAATTTGTTTACTGAATAAGCTCAAATAGTTATGACTATTTGAACAATTACTTATTTAAAATTGTTATGACCTTTTGTTTTTTATAAAACAATTGTTTCAGTTAATACAAGCTTATACGAAAAACTAAATCTATTTATCAGACCAGTTCAAATAGTTATGACTATTTGAACAATTATCTATTTCAAATCGATATGATCTTTGTTTTGTTGTAAAACAATTGTTTTTATTCATATAAACTTATTCGAAGTAAAATATTGCTAAACTAGTAATATTTTAAAAATTAATAAGTAAAAGATTTAAAAAATAAATGTATTTATCGAATTAGTCAAATAGTTGAGATTGTTAGAACAATTATCCATTTCAAATCGTTCTAACCTTTTGTTTAGTCATAAAATAATTGTTTTAGTTCATGCATACTTATTAGAAATAAACTAATAATATTTTATTAACATTCAGAAAATTAATAAGCAAGGAATTTAAAAAAATAAATTTGTTTACCGAATATGTTCAAATAATTATGACTATTTAAACAACTATCTATTTAAAATTGTTATGACCATTTGTTTTATCATAAAAAAATTGTTTCATTTCATAAAAGTTTATCCAAAATAAAATAATCTTACTTTATTAATATTTCAAAAATCAAGAAGTTAGAAATTTAAAAAATAAATCAGTTTATTGAATCAATTTAAATAGTTATGACAATTTGAACAATTATCTTTTTTAAATTGTTATGAACTTTTGTTGTCATAAAACAATTGTTTTTCATCATGCAAGCCAATCAGGAATAAAATAATACTAATTTATTAATATTTCAAAAATTAATAAGTAAGAGATTATTTGTTTATCGAACCAGTTCAAATAGTTATGGTTATTTGAACAATTATAAATTTTAAGTCATTCTAACATTTTGTTGTCATAAAAAAATTATTTATGTTCACATAAGCTTATTCAAAATAAAATAATGTTAATCTAATAATATCATGAAAATTAATAACTAAGCGATATAAAAAATAAATTTGTTTATTGAACTAGTTCAAATAGTTAAGGCTATATAAATAATTATCTATTTCAAATCATTATTTCTTTTTGTTTTGTTGTAATCTATCAATATTTCAAAATTAACATGAGATTTAAAAATTAAATCTGATTATTAAACTAGTTCACATTATTATGATATTTAAGTAGTTATTTATTTCAAATTGTTATGACTTTTTGTTCTGTTATAAAACAATAGTTTATGTTTATACAACTTTATTTGGATTAAAATAATACTAATTTATTAAAATTTGAACAATTAATAAGTAAAAATTTTAAAAAGTAAAGATGTTTATCAGACTAGATCAAATAGTCATGACTATTTCAATAAATATCTATTTCAAATTGTTATGACTTTTTTATTTTGTCATAAAAAATTTATTTCAATCAATCTAAAATTATTCTAAATAATAATACTATGCTATTAATATTTTAAAAAATTAATAATTAAAAAATTTTTAAAAAAAATCTGTTTACCAAACAAATTTAAATAATCTATTTGAAATTGCTATAACCTTTTGTTTTGTCATAAAATGATTTTTTTGTTCATACAAGCTTATTTCAAATAAAATAATATAAATTTATTAATATTAAGACAATTAATAAGTAAAAGATCTAAAAAATAAATATGTTTAGCGAACAAATTTAAATCTTTATGACTATTTAAGCAATTATTTATTTTAAATTGCTATGACTTTTTGTTTTGTCATAAATAATTATTTATGTTCATACAAGCTTATTCGGATTAAAATAATATTAATTTATTAATTTTTCTACAAATAATAATTAAAAGATTTAAAAAATAAATATGTTTGTTAAACAAATTCAAATAGTCATGACTATTTAAATAATTATTTATTTCAAATCATTATGACCTTTTGTTTTGTAATAAAATAATTGTCTCTATTCGTATAAGCTTATTTGAAATAAAATAATACAAATTTATTAATATTCCAAAAATTGATAAGTAAGAGAATTAAAAAATGAATATGTTTACTGAATATGTTCAAATAATTATGACTATCTGAAATAATTATCTATTTCAAAACATTATGACCTTTTGTTGTGTCATAAAACAATTGGTCCTATTCATACAAGCTTATTCGAAATAAAATAATATAAATTTATTAATATTTCAAAAATTAATAAGTAAAAGTTTAAAAAATAAATATGTTTTCTAAATACGTTCAAATAGTTATGACTATTTGAACAATTATCTATTTCAAATCGTTATGACTTTTTGTTTTGTCATAAACCATTTTTTTCTATTCATAAAAGCTTATTCAGAATAAAATAATACTAATTTATTAAAATTCTAAAAATTAATAAGTAAAAGATTTTAAAAAAATCTATTTATCGAGTGAGTTCAAATAGTTATGACTATTTGACCAATTATTTATTTCAAATTGTTATAATCTTTAATTTTTTCATAAAAGAATTATTTCTATTCACACAATTTTATTCAAAATAAAATAATACTAATTTATTAATATTCTCAAAATTAATAAGTTGGAGATTTAAAAAATAAATCTATTTACCAAACAAGTTCAAATAGTCATGTCCATTTGAACTATTATCTATTTCAAATTATTATGACCTTTTGTTTTGTCATAAAATAATTATTTATGTTCATGCAAAATTATTCAAATTAAAATAATAATGATCTATTAATATTTTAAAAATTAATAAGAGATTTAAAAACCAAATCTATTTTCCAAAATAGTTCAAATAGTTATGACTATTTGAACAATTATCTATCTCAAAACATTATGATCTTTATTTTGTCATAAAACAATTGTTCCTTTTTATACAAGCTTATTTAGATTAAAATAATTCTAATTTAATAATACTATTCTGAATAAAATAATACTAATAAAACAATAATGCCAATAAAATAAAACTAATAGCCTTTTCTTTTTGTCATAAAACAATTATATATTTCTAATCATTATGAGGTTTTGTTTTATCATGATAACTATATAAAACAAATGAATGATTTCCACTTCAATAAAATGAATGAATTTTGCTTAGTTCTTAGCTAAATAAGGATCTTTTTACTCTTGATAGATTCAATTTTCTATTTTGTAGGAATTCTTAAAGAAAAGATTGAATCTTGTTGAATCTTAAAGAATTTTAATAATTCTTGATCAATCTTGGATGATTTTTGAAGCATTAGAATGAATCTTGGATTCTTCTTGGTATATTCTTGTGATTCTTGAGTTTTTTGGAATTCTTGGAAACCTTGAAGTGGAAAAATGTTCAAGATTGGTTTTCCAAATTTAAAAGAGTTCGAATTGCTCATTCTTGGTGAAAAATTGAGAAAATTCATGCAAGAATCAAGCTAGGCATGTTCAATTAAAATGGAGAGTAGAATTGTAATTTCAAGTGAATGCAAGTTCATGGTAGCTTATGTAGTGCACAATGCATGGGATTACTAATCAATAACATGGCAGCAAGTCTTTTCTTATTGGTTAAGAAAGATGACTTTAAGGCTTATGTGGCATAATGAGGTGTCAATTTTGTTCACATTGGAAAAGACTAAACAGCCCTTGATTTTTTCGACTAGGATCTGGTATTCCTATTTCTATTTGGAGTAGGATTTGCATAATATAAAAGAAGCATTGACAAAGATGGCAAAGCAAAAATTTTTGTTAAAGAAAAACTCTAAATTTTCTCCAAGAAATCAAGCCAAATTGTGGAAAGCAAGAAGGAGTTTCAAGATGACCCAAATTGAAGTTCTTTATAGAAAGTTTGCACACTTAAAACCAAATTAAGTTTTTGGTTTTGCAAGATTCAATTTTTCCATCTATTCTTTAAGTTGCTACATGTTAAGAAAGAAAAGGATTTATGATGTAGAAGAAAAGATTGGGTCTATAAGAGTTCATTTTGAAGAGTTTTATTTCAAGACACTTTTAAGAAACATTTTTTTATTCAAGAAATCAAGTTCAATCAAACCTATGTGCTACTAAGGGAGAGTTCAAATTTAGTCGATTGTAAATTGTGATAAAATCAGTTTCGATTTTATGGTTCTTGATCTATGGTTATTGCATTTTTGGTTTTTGCTTAATATTAGTTTTGATCTATCTTAATTCTTAGCTTAATTATTGTGGTTCAACTATTGTTTTCATATTAGTTTCTCAATTGCATGTTAAAATCTTTTCATAGTATTCGGTTATTTTTCTAAAGTTTAAAGATTGATTTATGCTCGCATGTTTTGCATGTTTAGGCTTTAATTTAGTTTAACTACATGATATATTGCATAATAATTTTGGCTTACATAATTTTAGCTTTAAAAATAGTTATTGTTGATTTATTTAAGATTGATTTTTTATTGCTTAATTGTCTTTTGATCCTATTGCATATTCAATTATTGATTATTAATTAGTTCTAACATGAATTGCATTTGCGTAGGTTTAATAGCATTCAGTTTGCATAATTTGGTTGAAATTGAAGTTGATTTGATTTGTTTAGATATTATTGCATGTTCTTAGGTTAATTTGAGTTCATAATAGTTTGTTTGCATGCTTTAGTAATTGATTAGGGTTAGATACATTGAGTTAAAGTTTACTTTGCATTAATCACTTGTAGTTTAGATTTAATTGGGTTATATTGGTTTCAGGTTTTGTTAATTTGATCAAGTTTTGCATCTTCAAGCTTAAATTAGTTGCTGTTAGTTTAATTTTGCATTACTCACCTTCGGTTTCCTTCATTAGGGTTATCTAAGTTTCAATTTTGTTAGTTAGATGCTATTTAATTTTGGTTTAGCTTAATTTAAGTTAACTGGATATTATTCCTTTTATTCACTTGTTGTTTAGGGTTAATTTCATATTGGTTCATATTAATTGCATGTTTTAAGTTTAATTTGCATAATTTAGATTCTGTTTTTTCATACTTATCTAAATTTTCCAAATATAAGATAGAGTGAAACAGTTTTGGTACTTGTTACTCTTATATTAGCAATCTCATTGGGAACAATCTTTTCTTTACTACTTGTACGATCTATACACTTGCAGATTGTCAATCATATCACAAAACACTTATTTCTATACATACAAGTTTACTCGAAATAAAAGAATACTAATTTATTAAAAAGAAAAATTTTTTTAACAGTAACATAATACTAAACCCTATATCTAATACCTATAAAATAATACTAATATCTTTTTCTTTCATCATAAAATAATTATATATTTCAAATCATTATGATTTTTTATTTTGCCACAAAACAATTATTTCTTTACATACAGGTTTATCCAAAATAAAAAATAATATTTCATAAATATTCCAAAAATTAATAACTAAAAGATTTTAAAAATAAATCTTTTTACCAAACTAGTTCAAATAGTCATGACTATTTGAACAATTATCTATTCAAATCATTATGATATTTTCTGTTTTTATAAATAATTGTTTCTTTTTATACAAGTTTGATCAAAATAAAATAATACTAATTTATTAATATTTCAAAAATTAATAAGTAAAAGATTTAAAAAATAAATCTATTCACCAAACAAGTTCAAATAGTTTTGACTATTTGAACAATTATCTATTTCAAGTCGTTTTGACCTTTTGTTTTGTCACAAAATAATTATTTTACTCATACAAGCTTTTTCAAAATAAAAGAATATTAATTTATTAATATTCAAAAAATTAATATGCAAAAGATTTTTAAAATAAATATGTTTATCAAATAAGTTCAAATAGTTATGACAATTTAAAAATTATCTATTTCAAACTGCTATGATCTTTTGTTTTCTCATAAAATAATTATTTCTATTTATATAAGCTTATTCTATATAAAATGATAGTAATTTACTAATATTTCAAAAATTAATAAGTAAAATATTTAAAAAATAAATATCTTATCCAAACAAATTCAAATAGTTATTATTATTTAAATACTTTTCTATTTCAAAGCATTATGATATTTTGTTTTATCACAAAATAGTTGTTTTTGTTTATATAAGTTTATTCGAAGTAAAAGAATACTAATTTATTAATATTTTAAAAATTAATAAGATTTAAAAATTAAATCTGTTTACCGAACAAGTTCAAATAGTAAGGATTGTTTGCAAATTATCTATTTCAAAACGTTATGAACTTTTTTTTATAATAAAACAATTATTTTATTCAAACAAGCTTATTCAAAATAAATAATACTAATTTATTAATATCTCAAAATTTAATAAATTAAAAATTTTAAAAATAAACCTGTTTACCGAATAAGTTCAAATAGTTATTACTATTTAAATAATTATTTATTTAAAATAATTATTATCTTTTCTTTTATCATAAAACAATTGTTTTCATTTATTCAAATTTATTTGAAATAAAATAATACTAATAAAACAATAATATGAATAAAATAATACTAACAACTTTTTGGTTTGTCATAAAACAATTATATATTTTAAATTGTTATAAGTTTTTGTTTTGTAACAAAACAATTATTTCTATGTATACAAACTTATTCAAAATAAAATAATACTAATTTATTAATATTTCAAACATTAAGAAGTAAAAGATTAAAAAAATATATGTTTATCAAATAAGTTCAAATAGTTATAATTATAAGAATAATTATCTATTTCAAATCGTTATGACTTTTTATTGTCATAAAATAGTTGTTTCTATCCATTGAAGCCTATTCGAAATAGAATAATACTAAGTTATTAATATTTCAAAAATTAATAAATAAAAGATTCAAAAAATAAATCTATATGCTAAACGAGTTCAAATGGTTACGACTATTTAGACAATTATCTATTTCAATTCATTATGTCCTTTCATTTGTCATAAAAAAATTATTTTCATTCATACAAGTTTATTCGCATTAAAATAATATTAATTTATTAATATTTCAAAAGTTAATAAGTACAAATTTAAAAACTAAATATGTTTCCTAAACATATTCAAATAGTTATGACTATTTGAATAATTATCTATTTTGAGTCATTATGACATTTTGTTTTGTTATAAAACACATGTTTCTTTTCATACAAATTTATTTAGAATAAAATATTACTAATTTATTAATATTTTGAAAATTACTAAGTAAAAGATTTAAAAAATAACTTATTACTGAACAAGTTTAAATAGTTGTCTATCTAAAAATTATTTATTTTAAAACGTTGTGACTTTTAGTTTCGCCATAAAATAATTGTTTCTGTTTATAAAAGTTTATTTTTGACTAAAATAATGCTAATTTTTTAAATTTCAAAAATTAATAAGCAAAATATTTAAAATATAGATATTCTTATCAAACAAGTTTAAATAGTTATTACAATTTGAATAATTATCTCTTTAGAATCATTATGATATTTTCTTTTGCCATAAAATAATTGTTTTAGTTCATATAAGTTTATTCAAAATAAAATAATATTAATTTATTAATGTTCCAAAAATTAATAAATAAAAGATTTAAAAAATAAATCTATTTATCAAACAAGTTCAAATAATTTTGACTATTTAGAATTATCTATTCCAAATCACTATGATATTTTATTTTTTTATAAAACAATTGTTTCTTTTTATACAACTTTGATCAAAATAATAAGTAAAAGAGTAAAAATAAATAAATTTATTTACCAAACAAGTTCAAACAATTATGATTATTTAAACAATTATCTATTCAAATCATTATGATATTTTCTTTTTTTATAAATAATTGTTTCTTTTTATACAAGTTTGATCAAAATAAAATAATACTAATTTATTAATATTTTAAAAATTAATAAGTAAAAGATTTAAAAAAATAAATCTGTTCACCAAACAAGTTCAAATAGTTTTGACTATTTGAATAATTATCTATTTTAAGTCGTTTTGACCTTTTGTTTTGTCACAAAATAATTATTTTTATTCATACAAGCTTATTCAAAATAAAACAATATTAATTTATTAATATTCAAAAAATTAATATGCAAAAGATTTTAAAAATAAATTTATTTACCAAATAAGTTCAAATAGTTATGACAATTTAAAAATTATCTATTTCAAACTGCTATGATCTTTTGTTTTCTCATAAAATAATTATTTCTATTTATATAAGCTTATTCTATATAAAATAATACTAATTTATTAATATTCCAAAAATTAATAAGTAAAAGATTTAAAAAATAAATCTATTTATTAAACAAGTTCCAATAATTTTGATTATTTGAAAATTTATCTATTTTAAATTGGCATGCCCTTTTATTTTATCATGAAACAATTGTTTCTATTTAAAAAAAAAACCAAAACAAAATGTTATAAAACAAAACAAAATGTCATAACAATTTGAAATTGATAATTGTTAAAATATTCATAACTATTTGAATTTTTTTGATAAATAGATTTATCTTTTAAATCTTTTATTTATTAGTTTTTTGAATATTAATAAATTAATAATAGTTTATTTTGAATAAACTTATATGAATAGAAACAATTAATTTATGACAAAACAAAATGTCATAATTATTTGAAATAGATAATTGTTCAAATAGTCATAAATATTTGAATTTGTACGGAAAACAAATTTGTCTTTTAAATCTTTTACTTTTTAATTTTTTAAATATTAATAAATTAATATTATTTTATTCCAAATAAATTTGTATGGATAGAAACAATTATTTTTTGATGAAATAACATGTCATAATTATTTGAAATAGACAATAGTTCAAATAATTATAATTATTTGAACTTTTTTGATAAAAAGATTTATCTTTTAAACCTTTTAGTTATTCATTTTTGGAATAATAAATTAATATTATTTTATTTCAAATAAGCTTGTATTAATAGAAATGACTATTATATCACAAAACAAAATATCATAATTATTTGAAATAGATAATTCTTCAAATAGCCATAACTATTTAAACTTATTCGAAAAACAAAATTATCTTTTAAATCATTTACTTATTAATTTTTTTAGTATTAATAAACTAATATTACTTTATTCTGAATACATTTGTATGAATATAAACAATTATTCTATGACAAAACAAAGGTCATAATTGTTTTAAATATATAATTGTTTAAATAGTCATAACTATTTAAATATTTTGATAAATCTTTTACTTAGTAATTTTTAAAATATTAAGAAATTAATATTATTTTATTTTGGATAATCTTCCTTGAATAGAAACAATTGTTCTATAACAAAGCAAAAGGTCAAAATTATTTCAAATATATAACTATTCAAATAGTTTTAACTATTTGAAATTGTTCACTAAATAGATTTATATTTTAAATTCTCTACTTATTAATTTTCAAATATTAATAAATTAATACTATTTTATTTCGAATAAGCTTGTATAAATAGAAACAAGTATCTTATTACAAAATAAAATGTCATAATGATTTGATATAGATAATAATTTTTTATATATTAATAAATTAATATTATTTTATTCAAAATAAGATTTTATAATAGAAACCATTGTTTTATGATACAACAAAAAGTCATAATGATTTGAAATAAATAATTATTCATATAGTCATAACTATTTGAACTTGTTAAATAAACAGATGTATCTTTTAAATCCTTTACCTTCTAATTTTCGTAATATTAATATATTAACATTATTTCAAAATAAGATTTTATAATAGAAACCATTGTTTTATGACATAACAAAAAGTCATAATGATTTGAATTAAATAATTATTCATATAGTCATAACTATTTGAACTTGTTAAATAAACAGATGTATCTTTTAAATCCTTTACCTTCTAATTTTCTTAATATTAATATATTAACATTATTTTATTTTGAATAACTTTGTATGAATAGATACAATTGTTTAATGACAAAACAAAATATTATAATTATTTAAAATAAATAATTGTTTAAATAGTTACAACTATTTCAACTTGGTCAAAAAACATATTTATCTTTTAAAGCTTTTCGTTATTAATTTTTGAAATATTAATAAATTAATATTAGTTTATTCCAAATAAGAATGCATAAAAAGACATAAATGTCCTATAACAAAATAAAAGGTTATAATTATTTGAAATGGATAATTGTTTAAATAATCATACCTATATAAACTTGTTTAGTAAAAATATTTATCCTTTAAATCTTTTACTTATTAATTTCTGAAATATTAATAATTTAATATTATTTTATTCCAAGTAAACTTACATGAACAGAAATAATTTTTTTTAAAACAAAACAAAATTTCATAATTATTTGAAATAAAAAATTGTTCAAGTAGTGATAACTATTTACACTTGTTCAGTAAATATATTTATCTTTTAAATCTTTTATTTTTTTAATATTTGTCATATTAACAAATTAATGTCATTTTACTCACGAATAAACTTCTATGAACAAAAATAATATTTTATGATAAAATAAAAGGTTGTTATTATTTGAAATAGATAATTGTACAAATAGTCATAATTATTTGAACTTGTTCGGTAAGTAGATTTATCATTTAAATCTTATTTTATTAATTTTATTCAAAATACTAATAAGTTAATAATATTTTATTTCAAATAAGCTTGCATAAGTAGAAGCAGCTATTTTATGACAAAACAAAAAATTGTAATTATATGAAATAGATGATTGTTCAAATAGTGGTGACTATTTGCACATATTCAGTAAATAGAGTTATCTTTTAAATCTTTTACTTTTCAATTTTCATTATATTAATAAATTATTGTAATTTTATTCTGAATAAACTTGTATTAAAAGAAAAGATTGTTTTGTGATAAAACAAAATGTTATATTTTTTAAAAAATAAATAATATTTAAATACTCATAACTATTTGAACTTGTTCGATAAAAGAATAATTTTTTAAATCTTTTACTTATTAATTTTTAGAATATTAATAAATTAATATTATTTTATTCTGAATAAGCTTACATGAACAAAAATAATTGTTTTATAACAAAACCAAAGGTTATAATTATTTGAAATAGATAATTATTCAAATAGTCATAAATATTTGAACTTGTTTGTTAAAAATATTAATCTTTTAATTCTTTTACTTATTAACTTTTGAAATATTAATAAATTAATATTATTTCATTTCAAATAAGCTTGCATGAACAAAAATAATTGCTATATGACAAAACAAATGTCACACTTATTTGAAATATGTAATTGTTAAAATAACTATAACTATTTGAACTTGTTCGAAAAATATATTTATCTTATAAATCATTTACTTATTAATTTTAGCTATATTAATAAATTAATGTTATTTTATTTTAAATAAGATTGTCTGAATAGAAACAATTATTCTCAACAAAATAAAAGGACATAATTATTTAAAATAAATAATCATTCAAATAATCACAACTATTGAACTTATTCAATAAACAAAGTTATTCTTTAAATTTCTTACTTATTAATTTTCAGAACATTAATATATAAATATTATCTTATTCTAAATAAGTTTGCATGAAATGAAACAACTATTTTATGATAAAATAAAATGTTATAATTATTTGAAATAGATAATTATTCAAATAGTTAAAACTATTTAAACTTGTTCGTTAAACATATTTATCTTTTAAATCTTTTACATATTAATTTTAGAATATTAATAAATTAATATTATTTTATTCTAAATAATCTTGTATGAATAAAAACAAATATTTTATCACAAAACAAAAGTCAAAAATATTTGAAATAGTTAATTATTCAAATATCATAACTACTTACACTTGCTCGGTAAACAGATTTATTATTTAAGTATGTTACTTATTAATTTTGAAAATATAGAAAAATTAATAATATTTTATTCCAAATAAGTTTGTATGAATACAAAACAATTGTTTTATGATAAAACAAAAGGTCATAATTATTTGAAATAGATAATTGTTCACATAGTTATAACTATTTGCATTTGTTCATTAAATAGATTTATCATTTAAATCTTTTTTTATTAATTTTTGTAACATTAATAAATTAATATTATTTAATTTCGAATAAACTTGTATGAATAGAAACAATTATTTTATGAGAAAACAAAATGTCTTAATCATTTGAAATAAATCATTGTTCAAATCTTCATAACTATATGAACTTGTTTATCAAATAGATTTATCTTTTAAATTCTTTTCTTATTAATTTTTGTAATATCAATCAATTAACATTGTTTTATTCCAAATAAATTTATATAAACAAAAACAATTATTTTATGACAAAATAAAATATCATAATTATTTAAAATAAATAAATATTTGAATAGTTATAACTATTTAAACGTGTCCAGTATACAGATTTATCTTTTAAATATTTTACTTATTAATATTCTAAATTTTAATAAATTAATATTATTTTATTTTGAATAAGTCAATTACATAAATAATTATTTTATAATAAAAAAGGCATAATTATTTTAAATAAATAATTATTCTAATAGTTATAACTATTTAAACTTGTTCAGTAAATGAATTTATCGTTTAACTCTTTTTTTATTATTTTTTGGAATATTATTAAATTAATACTTAAAATTACTTAAAATAAATAATTGTTCAAATATTCACAACTATTTAAACTTGTTTAGTAAACAAGTGTATCTTTTAATTCCATTTTTAATTTTCAAAATATTAACAAATTACTATTATTTTATTTCGACTAAGTTTGTATGAATAAAAATATTGTTTTATGACAAAACAAAATGTTGTAACTATTTGAAATATGTAATTGTTCAAATAATAATAACTACTTGACTTTGTACGGTAAATAAATTTATCTTCTAAATTGTTTAGTTATTAATTTTAAAAATATTAATAAATTAATATTACTTTCATTCGAAATAAACTTGTATAAACAGAAACAATTATTCTATGACAAAACAAAAGATTATTATTATTTGAAAAAAATAACTAATCAAATAGTTATAACTATTTGAATTTTTTCAATAACTAGATTTATCTTTTAAATCATTTACCCGTTAATTTTCAAAATATTAGTGTATTAAAATTTTTTTTCCAATAAGCTTATATGAACAGAAACAATTGTTTTGCAACAAAACAAGGGTCAAATTATTTAAAATTGTTAATTTAAATAGTCATAACTTTTTTAACTTATTCGGTAAACAGATTTATTTTTAAATACGCTACTTATTAATTTTTGAAATATTAATAATCAATATTATTTTATTTTAAATAAATTTACACGAACATAAATAATTATTTTATAACAAAATAAAAGGTTATAATTATTTAAAATAGATAATTGTTTAGATAGTAACAATTATTTAACCTTGTTATGTACACAGATTAATCTTCTAAATCTTTTACTTATTAATTTTTAAAATATTAATAAATAAATATTTTTTATTTGAAATAAGTTTTTATAAACAGAAATAATTGTTTCATGACAAAAAAAAAGTGATAATAATTTGAAATAGATAAATATTCTATTTAAATAGCCATAAATATTTGATCTTATTCAGTAAATAGATTTATCGCTTAAATCTTTTACTTATTAATTTTTAAAATATTAATAAACTAATATTATTTTATTTTGAATAAACTTGTTTGAACAGAAACATTATTTTATGATAAAATATGATGTCTTAATTATTTGAAATAGATAATTATTCAAATAGTAATAACTTTTTGAACTTGATCGGTAAACAAATTTATATTTTAAATTTTTTACTTATTAATTTGAGGAATATTATTAATTAATATTACTTTATTCTAAATAAATTTTATAAATAGAAACAATTGTTATAAGACAAAACAAAAGGTTATAACTATTTGAAATAGTTAATTATGCAAATAATTACAATTATTTGAGTTTGTTTGCTAAATAGATTTATCATTTAAATCTTTTACTTATTAGTTTTTGAAATATTAATAAATTAATGTTATTTTATTCTGAATAAGCTTGGATGAATAGAAACAACTGTTCTATGACAAAACCAAAGGACATAACTATTTGAAATAGATAATTAGACAAATACCCAAAACTATTTGAACTTGTTTAGTAAAAAAAATATATCTTTTAAATCTTTTACTTATTAATTTTTGAAATGTTAATGAATTAATTTTTTTTTAATAAGCTTGTATGAATAAAAACAATTGCTTTATAACAAATTAAAAAGTTATAATTTTTTGAAATAGGTAATGTTACAATAGTCATAATTATCTGAATTTGTTCGATAAATAAATTTATTTTTTAAATCTTTTAGTTATTAAATTTTAAAATATTAATAAATTAATATTATTATATTTTGAATATGCTTGTAAAAATAGAAACAATTGATCTATGTCAAAACAAAAGATTATAATTATTTGAAATTGATAATTATTAAAATAGTCATAGCTATTTGAATTTGTTCAATACACAAATTTATCTTTTAAATCTGTTACTGATTAATTTTTGCAATATTAGTAAACTAATATTATCTCATTCCAAAGAAGTTTGTATGAATAGAAACAAATATTTTACGACAAAACAACTAGTTCTAATTATTTGAAACAAATAATATTCAAATAGCAATAACTATTTTACCTTTTTCAATAAATAGTTTTATCTTATAAATCTTTTACTTATTAATTTTTGGAATAATAATAAATGAATATTATTTTATTCTGAAAAAACATGTATAAGTAGAAATAATTATTTTATAACAAAACAAAAAGTGATAACTATTTGAAATTGGTAATTGTTCAAATAGTTATAACTATTTCAACTTATTTGATAAACAAACTTATATTTTAAATCATTTACATATTAATTTTCAAAATATTAATAAATTAACATTATTTTATTTTGAATAAGCTTGTATAAACAAAAACAATTTTTCTATGAGAAAACAAAATGCCATAATTATTTGAAATAGATAATTGTTCAAATAGTCACAACTATTTGAATAAGTTTAGCAAACATATTTATCATTTAAATCTTTTAGTTATTAAATTCTAAAAATTATTATATTAATATTATTTTATTTTGAATAAACTTGTATAAACAAAAATATTTGCTTTGTTACAAACAAAAGGTCATAATTATTTAAAATAGATATTGTTTAAATAGTCACAACTATTTGAACTTATTAGATAAGTAGATTTATATTTATATTTTTTTACTTATTAATTTTTGAAATATTAATAAATTAATAATATTTTATTTCAAAAAAGCTGGAATGAACAAAAACAATTGTTATATGATAAAACTAAAGGTCCAAATTATTTGAAATAGATAATTAGTTTAATATTTAAAGTTATTTGAATTTGTTCGGTAATTAGATTTATTCTTTAAATCTTTTACTTATTAATTTTTAAAATATTAATGAAATAAGATTATTTTATTCCAAATAAACTTGTATGAAAAGAAATAATTATTTTATAACAAAACAAAAGTTTATAATTATTTGAAATAGATAATTAATTAAATAGTCATAACTATTTCAACCTTTTCAATAAATAGATTTATTTTTAAATCCTTTACTTAATAATTTTCAGAATATTAAAAAATTAATATTATTTTATTTTGAATAATCTCATATGAACTATTTTTTTGAATTTTTGGAATATTAAAAAATTAATATTATTTTATTTCAAATAAGCTTTTATGAAAAAAAAAAACTAGTGTTTTAAAATAAAACAATAGGTAATAATAAATTAAAATAGATAATTGCTCAAACAGTCATAACTATTTAAATTTATTCAGTAAATATTTTACTTGTTAATTGTTGAAATATTAATATATTACTATTATTTTATTCCGAATAAGCTTCTATGAATAGAAACAATTGTTTTATAAGTAAACAGAGGTCATAACGATTTAAAATTGATATTTTTCTTATAGTCATAACTATTTGAATTTGTTCATAAAACAGATTTGTTTTTTAAATCTCTTACTTTTTAATTTTTGGAATACTAATAAATTAGTATTATTTTATTCTGAATAAGCTTATATGAACAAAAACAATTGCTTTAGTCCAAAAGAAAAGGTTATAACGATTTGAAGTAGTGTATGAATAGTCATAACTATTTAAATTGTTTCCATAAATAAATTTATCTTTTAAATATCTTATTTATTAATTTTCAAAATATTAATAAATTAAAATTATTTTATTTGGAATAAGCTTGTATGAATAGAAACAATTGTCTTAAGACAAAACTAAATGTCAAAACAATTTAAATAAATAATAGTTCAAATAGTCATAACCATTTAACCTTGGTTGATGAACAGATTTATTTTTAAAATATCTTATTCATTAATTTTTAGAATATTAATAGACTAGTATTATTTTATTTTGAATAAACTTTTACAAAAGAAACAAATATTTTATGAGTAGACAAAGATCATAACAATTTGAACTAGATATTGTTCAAATAGTTATAATTATTTGAACTTGTTGGGTAAAAATTTTCATTTTTTAAATCTATTACTAATTAATTTTTAAAATATTAATAAATTAGTATTATTTTATTCCAAATAAACTTATAAACAATTATTTTATGGCAAAACAAAATGTCATAATGATTTGAAGTAGTTAATTATTCAAATTGTCATAATTGTTTCAAATGTTTTGATGAATTAGTATTTTTTAAAATATTTTATTCATTAATTTTCAAAATATTAATAAATTAATCTTATATTATTCCACGTAAACTTGTATGAATAGGACGAAGTGTTTTATGACAAAATAAAGGTCATAACAATCTGAAATAAATAATTTTTTAAATAGTCATAGCTATTTGCACTTATTTGGTAAACATATTAATTTTAATTTATTCAGTAAATAAATTTATTTTTTAAATATCTTACTTATAAAATTTTAAAATAATAATGGAAAGTATTATTTTATTTTGAATAAGTTTGTATGAATAGAAACAATTGTTTTATAACAAAAAAAAAGGTCAAAATGATTTAAAATGGATAATTGTTTAAATAGTCATAACCATTTGAATTGTTTCGATAAACCGATTTTTTTAATCTCTTACTTATTAATTTTTGAAAAAGTAATAAATTAAAATTATTTTATTTCGAATAGACTTGTATGAACAAAAACATTTGTTTTATTATAAAACAAAAGGTAGTAACTATTTAAAGTAGTTAATTATTAAGATAGTCATAATTATTTGAATTGTTTCGCTAAAAAAATTTATTTTTTAAATCTCTTACTTCTTAATTTTTGAAATATTAAGTATTATTTTATTTTGAATAAGCTTGTATAAACAAAAATAATTATTTTATGGTAAAACAAAATGTCATACTGATTTAAAATAGATAATTATTCAAATACTCATAACTATTTGAATTTATTTTGTAAACATATTTATTTTTTAAATATTTAACTTATTAATTTTTGAAATACTAATAGATTGGTATTATTCCATTTTGAATAAACTTGTATAAATAGAAACAATTTATTTTATGAATAAACATAGGTTATAATGATTTGAAATAGATGTTTGTTCAAATAGTAATAACCATTTGAACATTTTCAGTCAACAGATTTATTTTTTAAATTTCTTATTTATTAATTTTTGAAATACTAATAAACTAGTATCATTTTATTTTGAACAGCTTGAATGAATAGAAACAACTATTTTGTGACAAAACAAAAAGGTTATAGCCATTATAAGTAGTTAACTATACAAATAGTCATAACTATTTGAACTATTTTAGTAAACAGATTTATTTTTTAAATCTCTTACTTATTAATTTTCATAATATTAATAAATTAATATTATTTTATTTTGAATAAACTTGTATGAATAGAAACAATTGTTTCATGACAAAACAAAAGGTCATAACGATTTGAAATAAATAATTATTCAAATAGTCATAACCATTTGAATTTGTTTTGTAAATATATTTATTTTTTAAATAGCTTATTAATTATTGAAATATTAATGGATTAGTATTATTTTATTTCAAATAATCTTGTATAAATTGAAACAATTGTTTTAAGACAAAACAAAAAGCCAAAACAATTTGAAATATATAATTATTCAAATAGTAATAATTATTTAAATTGTTTCATTCAACAGATTTATTTTTTTATCTCTTACATATAAATTTTTGAAAAAGTAATAAATTGATATTATTTTACTCCAAGTCATCTTGTATGAATAGACACAACTATTTTATGACAAACAAAAGGTAATAACGATTTAAAATAATTAATTGTTCAAATAGCCATAATTATTTGAACTGTTTCAGTGTAAATAGTAATAATGATTTGTAATAGATAATTGTTCAAATAGTCATAACTATTTGAACTAATTTGGTAAACAGATTTATTTTTTACATTTCTTAATTATTAATTTTTAGAATATTAGTATATTGTAGTTCTTTTATTCCAAATTAGCTTGTATGAATAGAAACAATTATTTTATTACTTAACAAAAGTCATAATGATTTGAAATATAAATTTGTTCAAATAGTCTTAACTGTTTAAACTTATTTGATAACAGATTTACTTTTTAAGTCTCTTACTTATTAATTATTAGAATATTAATAAATTAATATTATTTTATTCTAAATAAACTTGAACGAATAGAAACAATTATTTTTTGACAAAATAAAATGTCATAGCGATTTGAAGTAGTTAATTATGTAAATAGTCGTAATTATTGGAACTATTTTAATAAATAATTTATTTTTTAAATGTATTACTTATTAATTTTCAGAATACTAATAAATTAGTATTATTTTATTTCAAATAAACTTGTATGAATAGAAACATTTATCTTATGATAAAAGAAAAAGTAAGAACAATTTCAAAAAAATAATTGTTCAAATAGTCAACATTTGAACTTATTCTGTAAACCAAATTTTTTTGTAAATATCTTACTCATTAATTTTGAAAACATTAATGGATTAATATTATTTTATTCTAAATAAACTTATATGAATAGAAACAATTATTTTATGACAAAATAAAATGTCAAAACGATTTAAAGTAGATAATTGTTCAAATAGTCATAATTATTTAAGCTGTTTCGGTCAACAGATTTATTTTTTTAATCTACTACTTATTAATTTTTGAAAAAATAATAAATTAGTATTATTTTTTCCAATAAGTTTGTATCAATAGAAATAATTGTTTTATGACAAAATAAAATGTAATAACATTTTAAAGTAGTTAATCGTTCAAATAGTCATAATTATTTGAACTATTTCAGCAAACAAATTTATTTTTTAAATCTCTTACTTCATAAATTTTGGAATATTTATAAATTAGAATTTTTTGTATGAAAAAAGCTTATGTGAACAGAAACAATTGTTTTATGATGAAACAAAAGAGATAATATTTGAAATAGATAATGGTTCAATTAGTCATAACTATTTGAACATATTCAATAAATAAATTTAATTTCTAAATATATTATATATTAATTTTTGGAATATTAATAGATTAGTATTATTTTATTTCAAATAAATTTGTATGAATAGAAACAATTGTTTTATGACTAAACAAAGGTCATAATGATTTGAAATTGATATTTATTCAAATAGTAATAATTATTTGAACTTTTTTCATAAAAAGATTTATTTTTTAAATCTCTTACTCATTAATTTTTAAATATTAATAAATTAGTATTATTTTATTCTAAATTAGCTTATATGAACAGAAACAATGGTTTTATTATAAAATAAAAGGTCATAGCGTTTTGAAGTAGTTAACTATACAAATAGTCATAATTATTTGAATTATTTTAGTAAACATATTTATTTTTTAAATATCTTATTTATTAATTTTTAGAATATTAATAAATTAGTATTATTTTATTTCATTCAAACTTGTATGAACAAAAACAATTATTTTATAATAAAACCAAAGGTCAGAATGATTTGAAATAAATTATTGTTCAAATGGTCATAACCTTTTGAACTTATTTGGTGAATAGATTTATTTTTTAAATATCTTAGTTAATAATTTTTGAAATATTAATAAATTAGTATTATTTTATTTTGAATAAGTTTGTATGAACATAAATGATTGTTTTATGATAAAACAAAAGGCCAGAATGATTTAAAATAAATTATTGTTCAAATAGTTATAACCATTTTAATTTGTTAGGTAAACAAATTTATTTTTTAAATATCTTACTTATTAAATTTCATAATATTAATAAATTAGCATTATTTTATTTCAAATAAGCTTTTTTGAAAAGAAACAATTGTTTTATGAGAAAATAACAGGCCATAACGATTTAAAATAGATAATTATTTCAATAGTCATAACTATTTAAACCAATTCTAAAAACTTGTTTATTTTTTAAATCTCTTATTAATTTTCATACTATTACTAAAAAAGTATTATTTTACTCCAAATAAGCTTGTATGAAAAGAAATAGTTGTTTTATAAAAAAACAAAAGGTCAAAAGATTTCAAATAAATAATTGTTCAAAAAGTCATAACTATTTGAACTATTTTGGTAAACAGATTTATTTTTGTATTTTATTACTTATTAATTTTCAAAATAGAAATAAATTAGAATTGCTTTATTCCAAATAAGCTTGTATGAATAGAAACAATTGTTTTATAGCAAAACAAAAGATAATAACGATTTGAAGTAATTAATTATTCAAATAGAAATAAGTATTTAAAGTATTTTGATAAATCGATCTATTTTTTAAATCTCTTATTAATTTTTAGAAAACTAATAAATCAATATTATTTTATTCAAAATAAGTTTGCGTGAATAGAAACAATTTTTTTATGACAAAATAAAATGTCATAGTAATTAGAAATAGTTAACCGTACAAATAGTCATAACTATTTAATCTTATTCGGTGAACAAATTTATTTTTTAAATATCTTAGTTATTAAATTTTGAAATATTAATAAATTACTATTAATTTATTCTAAATAAGTTTGTATCAACAAAAACAAATATTTTTTGAAAAAACAAAAGATTATAACGATTTGAAATCAATAATTATTCAAATAGTTATAACTATTTGAATTTGTTTGGTCAACAAATTCATTTTTTTAAATCACTTATTAATTTTTGAAATATTACTAAATTAGTATTTTTTTATTCTAGATAACAGAAATAATTATTTTATGTCAAAATAAAAGCTCGTAATAATTTGAAATAAATAATTATTCAAATAGTCATAACTATTTGAATTGATTCGAGAAATAGATTTTTTTAAATCTTTTATTAATTTTCATAATATTAATAAAGAAGTATTATTTTATTCCGAATAAACTTGTGCGAAAAGAATTAATTGTTTTATGAAAAAAATAAGTGATCATAATAATTTGAAATAAATAATTGTTCAAATAATCATAATGATTTGAACTGTTTTAGTAAACATATTTATTTTTTTATTTTGCTACTTATTAATTTTAAGAATAGAAACAAATTAGTATTGTTTTATTCCGAATCAGCTTATATAAATAGAAATAATTGTTTTATGATAAAAATAAAAGATAATAATGATTTGAATTAGTTAATTATTCAAATAGTAATAAATATTTGAACTATTTTGGTAAATAAATTTATTTTTTAAATTTCTTTCTTATTAATTTTTGAAATACTAATAAATTAGTATTATTTTACTCTAAAATGTTTTGTGACAAATCAAAATGTTAGAATGATTTGAAATTGATAATTGTTCAAATAGCCATAACCATTTGAACTTGTTCAATAAACAGATTTAATTTTAAATATCTTACTAAATAATTTTCGACATATTAATGGATTAGTATTACTTTATTTCGAATAAGCTTATATGAATATAAACAATTATTTTATAATAAAACAAAAAGTCAAAATGATTTGAAATAAATATTTATTCCAATAGTCATTGTAGATACTCCATTTTATCTAGGGATTTCTCAAAATTCATTAGGTTTCGAATTTTTATTTTGATTGTGTAATTGGGTTTTAATTGAAAAAAATGAATTTTAGGCTCAAATATTAAGCCCTAAATTTTATTTGTATTATAATTTTTTAGTTTAATTTTTTGTTTAATTTTTTTTAGTTAAAAGAGTCAAAGTCAATTGGTAAAAAAAAAACAAAAATGGAGTAAAAAATAAAAAAATATGGGATTTTGCATGAAAAATTTTGGATTCAATTCAACTTTTAGATTCTATATCAGATTTTAACTTTAATGGTTGAATAATTTTGAAAAGACTTGGGGCTTAATCTACTAAAAAATGAAAGATTACACAGAGAATAAAATTTGGAGCGAAATCCTAGATTCGTTTGAATTAATTTCTTTCAAATCAAAAGGGATTCAATCCCTATATAAAGACCTTGAATCTATGATCAAAGGGGGACCTCATATTAATTCACTTTAAGATTAAATAGAGGTCATTAAAAAGACAAAAATTTTGGGCAAAATTTTGAATCAACAATGAATAAACAATCAAGCAAAAAATTGCGAGAAGATTCAGTTAGAGTTTTTGGAATGAAGGCTAAGATTTATAGTAGGAAGTATCAATTTTTGAAAGATCAAAAGTTGTTGGAACCCGTGATCCATTGAGGTAATATTTGCTTTTTTTGTTATTTTTACATAACTTTTATAATATTTAATTACTTACTCTTATTTTTATATTTATTACATGGTATTTATTTTTGCATGAGTTTGCATAACTAATATTATATCTGTATGATAATTTATTTGCCTAATATATTTATTTGCATGATTTGTTTAATTGCGTGATTATTAATATATTTATTTGCTTGATTACCTAATATATTTATGTGTGTGACTGCATGTTATTAATATATTTATTTGCATGTAATATATTTATTTGTATGATTTATTAATATATTTGCATTATTATTAATGTATTTATTTGTATGATTATATTTAATTTGATTGCATGATTATTAATATATTTATTTATATGATTATATTTCATTTTATTGCATGATTAATATTATATTTGAATGATATTTAATTGCATGTTTGTATATTTATTGTGTGCATAATTGCATGATTATACATAATTACTAATATATTTGTGTGATTATATTTTATTTCATTATTATATATTTACATGGTATTTTATATTATTGCATGGCATTTTATATTATTGCATGATAATTAATATATTTGCATGACATTCTTGCATGAATATTTTAGCATGATCTAGGCATGATATTATTACATGACATTTGGCATGATTCATAATATATTTGCATGATAATTTTTGCATGGTATGATTTAATATTTATTACATGATTGCATGATTGCTTGATGTTTTGATAGAAATTTTGTTTCATCATGTTTTGTAAATAGATAAAAGGCTTGGAATTGATTTTGATTTACATGATAAAACCATCTTTGATTAAAGCTTAAGCAAGATAATACATAATTAATTTGGTACCAGTTTTGGGCATAAAAGGGTGCTAATACCTTCTCTGTATGTAATCGACCCCTGAACTTTAGTTCTGTTGATGTAGACTAGAACATATTCTTTTTAAAGACTCTCAGCTTAGGCTTAGGATAACCTTAAAAAGGATAGATTCACATAGGTGGCCAATCACACTTAGCTAAAAATGATTGGTGGCAACTTCATAATTTTTGTGTCTAATGGGTAGGTTTCCTAACCTATACATTATGACAATTTAGCGACTCCACTAGAGATATTAGAGAGTCAAGCCATTAGTTAGTTATGTGTTATCTTAAGCCTTACTTTGATAGTCTTTATTATGTAATTATTTATGATTTTCATGTGGACTAACCTATTTGTTTGTGATTTCTTTTTTGTTTGTTTTGCAAATATTATTTTTTATTCACACCTATCTATTTGATTACTTGGCATGTCCCTTTACACACACCACACTTGCATTCATACATAAGCTCTATATCCGAGCTTTATCCTTTATTAGGAGGGAGCTAGTGTCTACACTCTCGTGAGGTGATAACCTCCATGTGAGCTAGCAAAAAATCTCTTTCAAATTGAACCCTTTTTGTTTAAGTCATAATGGTGGGCGAGAATTTGGGTGCCTTACTACTTTATAATGGATGATGATGTAGGGAACAATTTGAAAGCCTTTAGATTGTCAAGCCTTTGAACCCAACATGTACATGAACCCTAAAGTTCCAAACCTAGACTAGAGCCCTGCCTTCCATTTAATTAGAAAAAAAAAACCTAAATAGGACACATAATGGGATAGTTATTATTTTTTAAAATTTATGTTATTCCTTATATATATTTTTGCATACTAACCTTTTATATTTTGTTATTCCTTGTATATATTATATTATGTTAACTAACCTTTTTTTTTTGTGCATACATTCATCATTAAATTTACATAAGGAGTGATTACCATAAAGTAATCTTAATAAAAAGAATCTTAATTACATCCATAGAGAACTATTTGTTGGCCTTGAATTGATTAAGAGTTTTGATTTGACAAAACAAAAATTTGCCTAACTTGAATCAATCTTTTCTAAGCTTAAATTGAACATTTTCCACCCTTCTATCTTGCCAAAATCCATTTGAGAACCAAAACAAGTCAAATTCTCGGAACAAAACCTGATTAGTGCAAGCTTTGATAGAAGGGATCAATCCCCTCCTTACCAAATCGATCCTTTAGCAAAAGGGATCGATCCTGTTTTTTTTTTCAGAACCAAAAGTCTTTAAGTTTTGGCAAAAATCAATCGATCCCTTCCCTATAGGGATCAATTGGTTGGGTTTCAAGCTGACCAGATCGATCCTTTCATTCAAGGGATCGACCACTTTTTCATACAGAAAGTTCTCATTGTACAATTTTCTAGAAAAGGGATCGATCCCCCCACATAGGGGATCAATCACCTAAGGCAAGGAATCAATCCCCTCTTAAAGAGATTGATTGGTTGCTCAAACAAAATGCTCCCCCAATCTAAAAATTCAGAAAAGGGATCAATTCCCCCACATAGGGATCAATCGGGTAAGACAATTTAGGCACAAAATCGTGCCTTCTCCAACATGAACCAATTGATCTCTTAAAGGAGAGGATCGATCCCCTGAAGGCCAAAAACTCCCAACGACTATTTTTGTTTAAAATTTTTACAGGTTTGAAGCATTAAATGCAATCTAACGGCTCTCAACTTCTTCCTACCTATAAATAAAGCATTCAACTACAGATCAAGGGTAACAAGAGCCAAGAAAACTTATTTTTATTCACCTACCAATTTTTTCAAGCATTCAAAGCTGTTCCAAGTCAGAAAAGTGCAGAATTCATATTAGTTTTTCTCTATTTTCTTGTCTAAACTATTATTTACTTCAAATTAGCAAACACCCAACCTTTGAGAAGTTCTTAAAGTTTACAAAACACTTCAAAAATTCTATATTGTGAGCTTGTAGGCTTAAGGGGGAGGATAACCCTTAAGAGTGCGTAGTGTTGAGTTTGTAAAGCTTTGAGAAGCTTGGTTGTAATCTTCAACATATAATCGATTGAACTTCTTGGCAAAAGAGGCTAAGAGAGAGGACGTAAGTGTCTAAAGAAAGACTGAACCTTTATAAATCTTGGTGTCAAATTCTCTAACCCTATCTCTTATTTAATTTCAATTATTGTGTTTAATTATTTAGCAAAATTTGTGCTTATTGAATATTATTTTTGAAAAATCTATTAAAACCAATTCACCCCCCTCTTGGTTTATTCCAAGTCTTTGAGCTAACAATTGGTATCAGAGCTAATACTCTTTTTGGTAGGTTTAACAACCCAAGAGTGATCCTAAAAATAGCTTAAAGAAATATGGTATTCAATGTGAAAAAACCATTCTCAAGCTACAACAACTACAGTGGCCAACAAGAGGTGTGTCTCATAGCCAATGAAATAGTTGCAACATCTATTGGAAGTAAAGGGCATTCAATTGTAAGACCCTTTTTTTTCTGGTGACAACTACTTCTATTGAAAGACTAGGATGAGGTTGTTCATTCAAGCTAATGATTATGAAATTTGAAGGGTTATTGTAAATGGTCCTCAAATTCCAATGAAGATGGTGGATGGTAGGGAGGTGATCAAGCTAGAGAGTGAATGGGATGTCAATGACATGAAGATGATGGATGGTAGGGAGGTGATCAAGCTAGAGAGTGAATGGCTCAACTCAATGCCAAAGTAATGCATACATTTTTTTGTGCATTAGGGCCAAGTGAGTACAATAGAGTTTTTTTATGTGAAAATACAAAGAAAATTTAGGATAAGCTAGCTATTACTCATGAAGGTACCAATCAAGTGAAAAAGATGAAAATTGGCATGCTAACTCACGATTATGAGCTATTCAAGATGAAACCAGATGAAACCAAATGAAACTATTAGTGAGATGTCAAATCACTTCACCGACATCATTAATGGTTTAAAAGCTCTTGAGAAGACTTACTCAAATGTAAAATAAAGATCAAAAGAGGACAAGCACCAATCAAGAAAGATGGCATTGCTCTTAAATTTACCTTTCAAGAAGATGAAGAAAATTTTGGACAATAGGAGGATGATAAAGATGAAAATATGGTCATGTTTGTAAAAAGATTCTAGAAGTTCATGAGAATGAACAAGTTTTCAAGTAGAAGAAGACCATAAAAGGAGATCACTAAAGAGGAATCAAGTAGAAAAGAAATGGATCAAATTATTTGCTATGAATGCAACAAATCATGTCACATTAAACTTGATTGTCCTTTGTGGGAAAAGTAAAACATGACAAGGCCAAAGAAGAAAGCTATGGTAACAACATGGAGTGATAGTGACTTTTTCGACGATGAATCAAATGAGGAGGAAGTAGCCAATCTATGTCTCATGGCTTTTGATGAGTCCAAGGTGGATGAACATTGCTACAAAGCCAATTCAAGCAAAAACAATCCATGGTACCTTGATAGTGGATGCTCAAAACACATGATTAGGGATAAAACTCTTTTTAAAGACTTGAAAGCAAAAAGTGGAGGAGATGTTACATTTGGTGACAATTCTAAAGGCCAAATTGAAGGGATTGGCTCCATTGGTAACAATTCCTCTACTACTATTGAAAATGTTTTACTTGTAAAAGGTCTTAAGCATAACCTATTAAGTATTAGTCAATTATGTGATAAAGGACTTAGAGTTGTGTTTGAATCCATGTGTTATCAAGTGATTAATATCAAAACTAACAAACTTGTTTTTGTTAGACATCATCAAAAAAATATTTATATAGTGCATCTAGATGACCTATCCTCTAAAAATGTTTATTTTATAGCTTAAAAAAAATGAGAATTGGATTTGGCATAGAAGGCTTGGACATGCAAGTATGCATATAATTTCAAAACTTTCTCAAAATGATTTGGTTGTTGGTTTGTCAAAGTTGAAATATGAAAATGACAAGGTTTGTGATGCATGTGCTCAAAGAAAACATAGAAGAACTTCTTTCAAATCTAAGAATTGTATTTCAACTACTAGACATCTTCAACTACTTCATATTGATCTTTTTGGCCCTAATAGAATAATGAGTCTTAGTGGAAAACAATATGGGTTTGTTATTGTTGATGATTTTACTAGATTCACATGGGTTTTTTTTTTTTTGCATTTAAAGAATGAGGCTTTGAAAAAATTCATCACTTTTAGCAAACAAATACAAAATGAAAAAGGTTATTCAATTACTAGTATTATAAGTGATCATGGAAAGGAACTTAAAAATCTTGGCTTTAATGTATTTTGTAGTGAAAATGGTATTAGCCACAATTTTTTTGCTCCTATAACTCCTCAACAAAATGGGGTAGTGGAAAGGAGAAATAGAACTTTAGAAGAAATGGCTAGAACCATGCTTTGTGAAAATAATTTACCTAGATATTTTTGGGCAGAAGCCATAAATACTTCTTATTATATTATAAATAAAGCTATGATTAGGTCAATTTTGAAGAAAACCCCTATGAGCTTTTTAAAGGAAAAAAGGTCTAACATAAGTTATTTTCATCCTTTTGGTTGCAAATGCTTTATTTTAAACAATGAAAAAGATGATCTTGGTAAATTTGATGCAAAAAGTGATGAAGGGATTTTCCTAGGATGTTTTTTGAATTCAAAAGCTTATAGAGTTTTTAATAAATGAACATTAGTGGTTAAAAAATCTATACATGTTATTTTTTATGAGTTTACTCACTTCCGAGAAAGGTGCTTCTTGATGATGATGATGATATAAGTATACTTCAAGAATGGATCAATGAGGCACCTCATGACATTGAAAAGAATAATCAAAAGGAAGATGATGAGTTTTTAGAGAAGCCATAACACATAAAGAGAGAGCCAAATCATCATAGAGAAATAAGGTATGTCAAAGATAATGAAATTATTGGTGATCCAACTCAAGATGTAAGAACTAGATCTTCTTATAATGTATGTAATTATGTTGTTTTCCTATCTCATTTTGAACCTAAAAATATAGATAAAGCTTTAGGAGATGATCATTGGATATTGGCCATGAAAGAGGAATTGAACTAATTTGAAAGAAGCCAAGTATGGAATCTTGCATCTAGGCCTAATGATCATCCTACTATAGGCACAAAATGGGTTTTTAGGAATAAAATGGATGAGCATGGGAATGTTATTAGAACAAAGCTAGATTGGTAGCTCAAGGGTATAGTTAAGAAGAGGAAATTGATTATGATGAAACCGATGCCCTGATTGCAAGGTTAGAGGCCATAAGAATGTTGCTTGCATTTGCATGTTTTAAAAATTTCAAGCTTTTTCAAATGGATGTCAAGAGTGCATTTCTTATGGTTTTATAAATGAAGAAGTATATGTAGAGCAACCTCTCAATTTTGAAAATCTAAAATTTCCAAATCATGTTTATAAATTGACAAAAACATTATATGGTCTAAAATAAGCTCCTAGAGCTTGGTATGAAATATTGTCAAATTTTTTGGTAGAAAATAGTTTTAATAGAGAGAAGGTTGATACTACACTTTTTATTAAAACAAAAGGAAAGGACATTATCATAGTGCAAAATTAAGTAGATGATATTATATTTAGTGCTACTAATGAAATTCTTTGTCAAAAATTTGCTAAGATTATGCAAGGTGAATTTGAAATGAGCATGATAAGAGAACTCACATTCTTTTTGGGACTACAAGTAAAGTAAACAAAAGATGGCACCTTCATCAATCAAGCCAAATACATCAAAGATTTGCTCATAAGATTTGGATTGGAAGAATCAAAGCCTTGCTTAACACCAATGAGCACTTCAACAAAACTTGACAAGTATAAAAGAGGTAAATGTGTTGACTCTAAACTATATAGGTCTATGATTGGTTCATTGCTATATCTTACTGCAAGTAGACTTGATATTATGTTTAGTGTTTGTTTATGTGCTAGATTTCAATCTTCACCTAGAGAATCACATTTATCTACTGTCAAAAAAAATTTTAGGTACCTTAAGGACACCCTTAATTTAGGATTATGATATCCAAAAGGTTCATCTTTTGCTTTACATGCCTATTCCGATGTAGATTTTGGTAGGTGCAAAATTGATAGAAAAAGCACTTTTGATACTTGTCAATTGTTTGGAAATATGCTCATATCATGGTTTTCCAATAAACAAAATAGTGTTTCTCAATCTACAACCAAAGTCGAATATGTGGTAGCCAAAAGTTGTTATGCTCAAGTTTTGTGGATTAAGCAATAATTGGAGGATTATAGAATAACCATGGATCATATTCCCAATAAATGTGACAATACTAGTGCCATCAATCTCACTAAAAATCCAATTCAACACTCTAGAACTAAACATATTGAAATTAGGCATCATTTTATTAGAGATCATGTTCAAAAAGGTGATATTGTGCTTGAATATGTTGATACCTTGCATCAACTAGCTGATATCTTCATAAAACCTCTTGATAAGGATAGATTTTATGTAATTAGAGGTAAACTTGATATGATGAATGTTTCTTGAAGTGAATTTCTTGATGTTATAATGAATAGTGCACTATTAATTGATCAAATGTGTGTTTATCTAAATTTTTTTGTAGTTTGTGCATGATTGTATAATGCATGCTTGAATAATCATATTGCATGGATTTTAAATCTTTTAATTAAATAAAAAAAACTACAGCAAAAATCAATCGATCCTTTTTGGAATGAACCGATTGTTTCCTTATCCCTAGCTAAATTAAAGGGAAAACATAGGGAACAGATCGATCCCTTTTGGATAGGATCGATCGAATACGCATCCAGTAGCCAATTTTATTTGAAACCATGCAGAACTGATCGATCCCCTTGGGACAAGACTGATTGGATATTCAACAGGTAGCTAAAAGAAGTTGGAAACGTGCAAAACTAATCGATCCCCTTCAATACCAATTGATCGGTTCCATGTAAAAACCATAATCGATTAATCCCTTACTTCAGTCGATCGATCAGGTCGTGTCTCTTTAGAGTGATAAACTCAGGTCTTCCTCTAGTTTGATTGATCATTTCAACCTTTTTCTCATGTTCATCTTCTTTCCAAACTCATCCTCTCCAAACCTTAAACACTCCAACTCATTTTCCATCTAAAATTGATCCTTTTTAGCTATATCTTTAGCAAATTTCTTCACTCTAACTTGATCTCTTACAGAAATTCCTCTTTAAAACCCATCAAATCACACAAAAATTGATACCCATCTTTTCTCACTCTAAAAGGTTGATCTACCACACTCACTCACCTTCTTACATCACACAAACATATCTTGCTCCTCATCACCTACTATCACAAATTCACTCATCAATTTCACCTCAACATGGCCTCAAAACCAAAGTCATTACTGGAAGAAGGAATCCCCCAATGGAGGCTTCAAGCTCAACGATGAAGCCATCCTTCAATCAAAATTTCAACAATCTAGATGTAAAGGACCGGTATGAGATGTATTTTGCACATCGAGAAGTAAAGCATGGAAAGGTAATTTCCTTAAATTTCCTCAAATCAATAGAATTTCCTTACCTGCATGCTTTTGAAAAATTTGGACGGCTACATTATTTGTGCATGGAAGGTTTATTATTTGAGAATTTAGTAAGAGTTTTCTATAGTAATGCTAGCTGTGTCTAAATTAAAGGATCAAATAGGCATTACCTTAATAGATTCAAAACTTATGTGATAGAAAGGAAAATATTAGTTACCAAACAAGTGCTAGCTGAAGCTTTTAAGTTAGATGATGAGGGAAAAACAAACACTAGATGTGACATGGTGCAACTTACTTGAGACATCTTTAGCAATCATAACCTATAAATTGCTCCCACTCAAGCCTTTAGGTTATCCATGCATGATAGGTTGCTACACCTCATTGTTACTCATGTTTTAGCACCTTTTAGGACACAATACTTTACCATTAGGAAGCAAGATTATTGGTGGATGTATAAGATCAAGCATGGACAGAAACCAAATTTGGTGCACTTCATTTTTCATGATATGATGAGGATAGTTCAGAATAAAGATTATACATTGGTATATGGGTGTGTCATAAGTAATCTTTTGAGGCATTTGGAGGTGAATACTAGAGGAGACAAGGAAATGGTATTTAATGACCAATTTAGTGTTCTTGGGGCTCTTACATTGCATAGCATGGGGTATACTCAAATTGCAGCTAGACTATGGGTTAAAAAGGGTGATATTGGAGGTGTCCAAGAAGAGGAAGAAGAACAAGAACCTTTAGATATGCTTGACCCTCAAGATGAACCCTCTACCCCACCATTCAATACTCGAAGAGCCTTAAAGATGCTTTTACTTTAAATGAACAGCTTGTATTCGGTGGTTGGCAATATGAACACTAGATTGGAAACTATAGAGGAAACTCAAAATGAGCTAGTAGCACAAGTTTGCCATCTTCGAGCTGAAATTGAACAAATGAGATCTTCACATACGCACATGGGGTAACCTTCTTCTCACTCTCCTTATCCTCATCAGTCTTTCCATTCTCCACCTCCACTTCCACCTCAATGAGCTTCACTAATGCCATTCTTTATGTTTTCCCACACCTTTGTATTTTGTAAATCTATATTTGCTTTATGGTTTGTAAACCTTGGTACTTTATATTTATATTAATGCAATTTATCTTTCCTTCTCATATAGCTTGTGTTAGTGTGGCATATGACATCGATGTGTTATTTGATGATTCATATGAACTTAAGTGGCCTTGAATTGATTATTCTCTCATTTAGCTTTACTTCATCTTTTTTGCTATGACAAAAAGAGGGAGAAATATTGGTATGAAAATGGTATGAAAAATTGTTTTGATGATCCTAATGATATTGATGGTTTTGGTGATATAGCTTCTGCTTAGTTGCCTTAAAACTTATGCTTAAATTCAATGGGAGCTATATTGTTATTCAAAGGGAGTTTGTTTTTCATAAATTCAGGGGGAGCTTGTTTTTCAAAAGGAAAAATGTTTTTAAGAAAATTTTTCACTTGATTTTGTCATATCAAAAAAGGGGAGATTATTGGCCTTGAATTGATTAAAAGTTTTGATTTGACAAAACAAAAAATTACCTAACTTGAATCAATCTTTTCTAAGCTTAAATTGAACATTTTTCCACCCTTCTATCTTGCCAAAATCCATTTGAGAACCAAAACAAGTCAAATTCTCAGAATAAAACCTGATTAGTGCAAGTTTTGATAGAAGGGATCAATCCCCTAAGGGAAGGTATCGATCCTCTCCTTACCAGATCGATCCTCTAACAAAAGGGATCGATCCTATTTTCTTTCAGAATCAAAAGTCTTCAAGTTTTGGCAAAAACCAATCAATTCCCTCCTTGTAGGGATCGATTGGTTGGGGTTTCAAGCTAACCAGATCTATTATCTCATTCAAGGGATCGATCACTTTTTCATACAGAAAGTTTTCATCGTGTAATTTTCCAAAAAAGGGATCGATCCCCCCCACAAAAAGGATCGATCACCTAAGGCATGGGATCGATTAGTTGCTTAAACATAATGCCCCCTAAGTCTGAAAATCCAGAAAAGGGATTGATCTCCCCATATAGGGGATCGATCGGGTAAGGTAATTTAGGCACAAAATCGTGCCTTCTCCAACATGAACCAATCGATCTCCTAAAAGAGAGGATCTATCCCATGAAGGCCAAAAACTCCCAACAATTATTTTTGTCTGAAAGTTTTACAGGTTTGAAGCATTAAATGCAATCCAACGGCTCTCAACTTCTTCTTTCCTATAAATAAAGCATTCAACTGCAGATCAAGGGTAACAAGAGCCAAGAAAACTTATTGTTATTTACCTACCAATTTGCTCAAGCATTCAAAGCTGTTCCAAGTTAGAAAAGTGCAAATTTCATATAATTATTCTCTATTTTCTTGTTTAAACTATTATGTACCTTAAATTAGCAAACACCCAACCTTTGAGAGGTTATTAGAGTTTGCAAAACACTTCAAAAATTCTATATTGTGAGCTTGTAAGCTTAAGATGAAGGATAACCCTTAAGAGTGTGTAATGTTGAGTTTGTAAAGCTTTGAGAAGCTTGGTTGTAATCTTCAACATATAATGGATTGAACTCCTTGGCAAAAGAGGCTAAGGGAAAGGACGTAGGTGCCTAAGGAAAGATCGAACCTCTAAAAATCTCGATGTCAAATTCTCTAACCCTATCTTTTATTTACTTTCAATTATTGTGTTTAATTGTTTAGCAAATTTGTGCTTATTGAATATTTTTTTTGAAAAATCTATTAAAATCAATTCACCCCCCTCTTGGTTTATTCCAAGTCTTTAAGCTAACACTATTAAAGTTCCCTATAGGCTTGAGAATGAAGTCTAAAAAAGCTCAGCTTAAAAGAGGTGATTGTTTGCTAGCCAATTATGTAACTACTCTACCTGCCAAAATCCATCTCAATCTCAAACGAAATGATATTAGCAATTTGGTTAGTATTTAGAACCAATATAGTATCACTACTAACGAGATTTTCCAAAAGAAGTTTGGGGACCTTGAATTACTTCTTTCAGTGCCTGTTGATGATTAATTTATTAAGGCCATGATTCTGTTTTGGGACCTTTCATATCGCTGCTTTGTGTTTAATAAGGTTGACATGGTGCCAACTACTGAAGAATATTCAACTCTCTTTCACTTGGATCTCCTTAATCGTAATAAGGTATATTGGAAAAATAAAAAGACTGGTCACTAAAAATAGCTTGCTCAAATGATGGCCATAGATATACAAATAGTTGGTAATTAGGTAAAAGGAAAAGGTGAAAATGTTGGTATTCCTTGGTCCATTGTTGATAACTTTATATACAAATATTTTGGCACTAAAAGAGGATTGGATTTGATGGCATTGGCTTTATATAGGATAATGGTATTTCCAAAAGTTACAGTGGTGAATTTTTTTGATCAACTTGGTTACCAAATCAACCCTATTCCTATAATTTTGGCTGAGACTATTAGATCTTTAAATCATTGTCACCAAAATGGAGAGGGTCGTTTTATTGGATATGCTCAATTATTAACCATTTGATGAAAAGTCATATTGAAAATAATGGTGGCAAATTTTGCAAGCCCTATTTCACTACAAACACTCCCATCAAGTAATTTTGTGAGAATGAATGGCCTACACAAAAGTCCAAAGAAGCATAAATCTTATTTCTATGCAAGCTTTGGGCTCCTCTCTTAAGCCTTTGGGGTGCAGTGAGTTATTCTCTCATCATGGTGTAAAGATAATATGGATATGAACAGTTTATCCCAGCCACTTCTAGACTTAGTAAAATGGAGTTCTCATATATTGAAATATATGCCTCCATAAAGATAGCTAAAATCTTACAAGCTTGGAATTTACCTCAAAGGGAAGCTAGAAGGAGACACTCAAATAAAGTTACTCTTAAGTACTTTGTGTGGCACATTAAGGGAGGTAAAGACATTAAAATCCCTGAAGAAACAACTCTAAATGACCCAATGAAACCATCAACTTTGGATCCCCTATTGGTAGTGAAAAACATAAAAAGAAAGCTCCAAGTTGAAAAAAATAAATTACAGGCGAAAAAGGGGCTTAGAGGGAAGAATGGATAAAAAGGTTCAAGCACTCAGACAAGAAATAGATGAATGGAAGAATCTTTTCTGATCTCAACATTACATAGTCATCCACCAATTGTGAGTTAGCCTAACTTTTGAAAAAAAATAGACAATTACAAGCTATGATGCACGAAAAAGACGAAGCACTCATCGAAACACAAAAGCACATCCAAATACTCAATGGGGTAATGTTTGAAATTGAAACACAAATGGGTGTTATTGATAAAGAATGTGAGCAAACAAATCAGGCATATATGAGAAAGCACAACAAGTTGGAGTGCTTGCTTAATCATATTACAATGGCTACTTATAAAGTTCAGGACATGGTAGAAAAAGTTGAAGAATGGAAGATAAGGGTGCCACCAGTGTGAGCACATGGCCAAGAGCTACAAGTTTTTCTTAATGAAGTGCAAGGCCAATGTCAACAATTAGGGATTTCTTTCCATAATAAACTTTAGACTTCTTATGCATATAATATTGAATTTGGTTAGAAATAACTTTCAATTCAATAAAGATTTTCTTTGTTAACAATTGGCATATGGTAAATCCTCTTTATTGCATTCATGCATTCATGCATTCATGCATTCATACATTCATATATAAACATCTCTCTAAAATGCATGATAATAAGTCATCTTAATTTTTTTTAAAAAAATTTATGGTAAATCAAAGTTCAAGGATAACTCAATTTTCAAACAATCTAAGGTGTTATAATACTAGATATTAGGCAAGGATCATAGAAGAAAAAAAATACTATTCACCTCTAAAAGCTAAAAAAGTCACAAAAAAAACTAAAAGGGTAATTGAAAACTATTACCGAATTATTGAAAAATATGAGCAAAAGAAAGAAAGTGGTGGAAGAGATGGTGATACAAAATGAGATTAATCCATTATATCCCCATGGTTTTGGCCCATATTCAGCACATGCATCCCAAGGGGCCCAACATAAATACCATTCACTACAAGTTATCCTTATATGGAAACTGACATGCTGATAACTGCTACTCATGCTTTCATTCCCCTAATTCTTGACATTAAGACATCGATCCTACACAAGTTTCAAATCTTAATGATCTCCAGCAATAAAAAAAGTTAAAGGTAGGCTCTGTTGAAACTAAAAAAAGCTCTGATTTTTAAAAAATAAATCTCATAGAAGAGAGGCTTAGAGCCATTGAATCTTTTATGGGTCAATGAATGCTACTGGATTATGCCTAGTTCCTGATGCCGTGATTCTACTAAAGTTTAAAGTGCCTAAGTTCAAAAAATATGATGGGACCAAATGTTTTATCATGCATATTACGATGTATTGTCACAAGATGGCTACATATACTCATAATAAAAAGTTGTTCATCCATGTTTTTCAAGATAATTTTATTGGTTTAGATGCTAAGTGATATATGCAACTGGATAGATCTTGCATTCATAGATAGGGGAACTTACAAGGGCTTTTATTACATAATACGAACACATTATAGATTTGAAACTAGATTTCATGTCTCTAAATAGCATAAAAAAAAAAAGGATACTAAAAGTTTAAAAGAATATGCCTAAAAATGAAGGGATATTGTTGCCCAAATTTAACCACTGCTCATTGAAAAGTAAATCACAATCCTGTTTGTCAATGCTCTCAAAGCTCTTACTATGAAAAGATGATTAGAAATGCTACTAAAAATTTCAATGATATAGTAATTTATGAAGAGATCATTGAAAATGTCATTAAGAATGGAAAACTTGAAGGTGGTAATGCAAAGAAATAGACTATGCTAAAAAAGAAAGAAGAAGATACTTAAGCTATAATTCATGAAGGGCAACAAGTTGGAGGCTTCAAGCCATATTCTCCTTACCCAATGTACCAACCTTACTATTTAACCAACAACAATGTCTCTTCAAGTCTTTATACTCATCAACTAGTCATACAATCACCTAACTTTCGACCAGTTACTCAACTTAAAAATTGGGTGACAAAAGAAAGAGCTTTTATATATCCAATTCCTATCACATACACCAAGTTACTCCCTCAACTCATTGAGAATAATTTGGTCACACCAATTTATTCAAAACCTATAAAGCCTCTCTACCTCAAGTGATATGATTCTAATGTTATTTATGACTATCATCCTAGGATTGCTGGCCATTTTACAAAAAATTACATAGCATTGAAGTATAAAATGTAAAGTTTGGTCAAAAATGAATTAGTGAATTTTTATCAAAAAGTAGGAACATGTGCCATTAAGAACCTTTCGCTTAACCACATTTGGGTATAATTTTGAAAAAGTTTTTATAAATGCTTGGCACTTTAGGAACTTTAAGAAATAATACAAGTTTGGAACATTTGAGTCTTTTATGTTAATCTTTTATTTATTTTTCATAATTTTCATAAAATGACATATGCATTTTCATTACATTTCCTCATTTGTTTCATTGCTTTTATATACATGCCTTTCATATTTCACCTACTCTCATGTTCTAAATGATGAATGTTCAGACACTCATGACAATAATTCAGGATTCGATTTTGAAAGCATCATTCATATTGACGGAATTGATAAGTTAAGACTCTTAATCTATTAGGATCATTAAAGTAAAAGATAACAGGTTTCATAAAATGAAACTAGCATGGGATTTCACTTATTCACATACAAAAGTGATGTAGTGTGAGATTTTTTATGATGGTTCACTCACAAGTTTGTTCTTAGTCAATAATTATTTTTTATTGAGCGTATTCATATTTGAAATGAGAAATTGCCATCTTTCTTCTACCCTTCACACAACAAGTAAAATTATCCATTTACTATCCCATTTAAGCCTATTGAATTTTCTTTGAAAGAAACCCTAACCAATGATCACATTCCACACTAGGGGTAAAGTTTGAAAAAAGTTTGATCACAAAGAGAAAAATAATAAAAAAAATGAAGGCCCCTAATGACTTCAAAGGTAAAAAAAAAAAAAAAAAAAAACCTCTTTGGTGCTCAAATCTTTCCTGAAAAAGGATGTAAAGTGTAAATCAAAAAAATTAAAAAAAAAGGAAAAAAAAAGAGATAATTGATGAAGAATGGGGCAAAAAACCAAGTTGCTCCATATGATAATAAATGATTTTTTGGTTTATGACCCTTCAAATTAATTTTGGGCCTACTTTATTCATTTCCTTCATAATCCCCCATCTTAGCCTATATTACATCCTTTAAAATTTTTTTTTTGATTGAATGTGAATGCCCAAAGTGAAAAACCATAAATTGAACTAAAACAAACTTGTAATGGGAATATTGAAAATTTTGATCGAAATGTCACTAATGGATTAAAGGAAAAAAAGGGAAAGGGTATGCAAAATAAAAGCAAAAAAGCAAAACAAAAAAATTGAAAAAACAAAAAAATGAAAAATGAAGAAGAACATAAACTTAAAGTGAAAACCTAAAAGGATGGTTTAAGTAATAAAAAGGAAACTTGAAAAAACAACTTTGATTAGGATCTCTAAGAAATAGGGATAATGCTTGAATTGATGAAAGATCAAGAATATCAATGGAATGCACTTTTGAAAAAGAATTCAGAATTAATTTATCTAGAATTGTCTGAATATTCATTATCTTCGTTGTTGCGTACCTTTCTCAACATTTATCTTGATGATTCATTCTGAAATGATTTTTTTACCTATTTAATCTTTACCAGAGTTGTTCTTCTAATGAATACCCTTTCTTTGATTTTTTTTTTGTTCTTCACCATTTATTTCATCCCATGATGAATTAAAGAAATGTGATAGATTACATTTGGCATTGAATTAAAATAATGACGAATGAATGAATAAATAAATAATTGTTATGAAATATCCTTGCATTATTTCGAAGTGATTGGGGCATATTAAAAATGAAATGTGAAAGACAAAAAAAGTTTAAAATGATGTTGATCTTTATGGCTTACAAATGAAAAAAAAAATTTCAAATGTTGAAATCAAATGATGAAGCTAATGAAAATGAATTTTGGGTCACAAAACAGTTGATACATTTGTTGGCCTGTTTAAAAAAAGCTGAAGAAAAACATGATGAAAAGCTAAAAAAAAGACATGGAGAAAAGTCTTGAGATCCCATTGAAATAAGGAAATTTTGGATATGGATGATATAATGGATATGACTACTTTATGATGCATGATAACTCATGTTGAAAACCACAAGTGTTGATGAGTTAAAAAGAGTGAGAAGATAAATCCAGAGTTTTGAGAACCCTCTGATTTACCATAATTGAAAAGATAAATGAATTGCATATCATACATTGCATTCACCACATGCATTACAAGCATGCATCATACTGAGAATATTTCACTCATTCATGGCATTCATCATGCATATTTGAAGAAAAAAAGTTCTAAAGTTTGAAATTTGGTAGGAATTTTGCATTCATTTGTTGTATTCATTCCATTCATTACATGTTGCATATATCATCGTGTTTATTGCACTCATGCACTTCATGTTTGGAAAAGAAAATAAAAGTTTAAATTGTGAAATTAGGATAGAATTTTGAAAAATCTTTGGCTCATGCATTCATTGTATGCATACTTTGTGTTCATCATATTCATCCCATACATCATGCATGTTTGAAAAAAAGAAAAATTAAAGTTTGAATCTTGAAATTGAATTTGAGAATTGTGGAGAATCTTTTCATTCATTGTATATGTTTGAAAAGAAGAAAGGAAAAACTAGATAAGAAAATAATTTTGAGAAAAGATATTGGAAGGCAATTAATGATAATTTAGACAAGATGCAAAAACTCAATTTAAGGTAAGATATTTTAAAGTTTCAATGCCTCTATCAAAGAAGAGCTTTTTCAAACATAAGAATGATTTCATTTTATTTTTCAAAAGTTTCAAAGCCTCAATTGTGGGGAAATATTTTACTTTTCCAAAGTTTAAAAGCCTCAATTATGAAGGAGCATTTTACTTTTTCAAAGTTCCAAAGCCTTAGTTGTGGAGAGCATTTTATTTTTCAAAGTTTCAAAGCCTCAATTGTGGGCAAGCATTAAATGTTTCAAAGCCTCACTTGTTGGGAAGCATTTTATTTTCAAAAGTTTCAAAGCCTTAATTTTGGAAAAGCATTTTATTTTTCAAAAGTTCCAAAGCCTCAATTGTGATGGAGCATTTTTCAAAAAAAAATTTCAAACCTCTAAAAGGGAGCCTTTGCAATTTTTTTTTTTATTTTTCTTGACTCAATCAACATGAATGTCTTTTGTTTCTGTATAATTTCCGTTTCACAAAAAATGCAAAAAAATGGGCAATCGTAAACACCTTATTTTGTTTGAGAATTTTTTGAAATTAATTGGGCTTCAAATTTTGATTTTGATTATGTAATTGGGTCTTAATTGAAAAAGTAAATTTTTGATCTAAAGATTAAGTTCTAAATTTTATTTGTATTATAATTTTTTAGTTTAATTTTTATTTTTTTAGTCAAAAGAGTTCAAGTCAATTAATAAAAACAAAAAAGGGTAAAAAATTTTTTTTAAAAAAAAGAGACTTTGCATGAAAAATTTTGGATTCAATTCAACTCTTAAATTCTATCTCAGATTTTAATTACCCTCAATCTATTGAAAAAGAAAAGATTACATAGATAATAAAATTTGGAAAGAAATCATAGATTTAGTTGAATTAGTTTCTTCTAAATCGAAAGGAATTCAATCCATATTCAAAGACCTTAAATTTATGATCAAAGTGAGGGCCTCACAGTAATTCACTTAAAGATCAAACAGAGGTCCTTAAATGAGAGAAATTTTGAGAAAAATTTTGAATCAATGAGGAAAAAACAATCAAGCAAAAAATTGCAAGAATATTCAATTAGAGTTTTTGAAAGGAAAGTTAAGATTTACAGTAAGAAGTATCAGTTTTTGAAAAGTCAAAAGTTATTGAAACCTATGATCCATTGAGGTAATATTGGCTTTCATTTTTTTTTTTTTTTTGTGATTTTTGCATAACTTTTATAATATATAATTACTTACTCTTATTTTTATATTTATTACATGGTATTTATTTTTGCATGAATTTGCATAACTAATATTATATTTACATGATAATTTATATGCCTAATATATTTATTTACATGATTTATTTAATTACATAATTATTAATATATTTATTTGCATGATTACTTAATATATTTGTGTGTGACTAAATGTTATTAATATATTTATTTGCATGTAATATGTTTATTTGTATGATTTATTAACACATTTGCATGATTGTTAATGTATTTATTTGTATGATTATATTTAATTTGATTGCATGATTATTAATATATTTATTTATATGATTATATTTCATTTTATTGCATGATTAATATTATATTTGAATAATATTTAATTACATGTTTCTATATTTATTGTGTGCATAATTGCATGATTATATATAATTACTAATATATTTGTGTGATTAAATTTGATTTCATAATTATATATTTGCATGGTATTTTATATTATTACATAATAATTAATATATTTACATAATATTATATATTTACATTATTATTATTATTGCATGATAATTAATATATTTATATGACATTCTTACATGAATATTTTTACATGATCTAGATATGATATTATTACATGATATTTTGTATGATTTATAATATATTTGCATAATAATTTTTACATACTATGATTTAATATTTATTGCATAATTACATGACTATTTGATATTTAGATAAATTTTTTGTACCATCATGTTTATAAATAAATAAAATGATTGAAATTGATTTTGATTTACATAATAAAACCATATTTGATTATGGTTTAGGCAAGATAACACAATTAATTTGATATCAATTTTGAGCATAAAATGATGCTAATACATTATCTGCATATAATCGACTCTTGAACTTTAATCGTATTGATGTAGATCAAAATCTATTCTTTTTAAAGACTTTCAGCTTAGTCTTAGAATAATATTATAAAAAATTTTACATAACTGACCAATCACATCTAGTTAAAAAAATTGATAACAACTTTATAGTTTTTATATCTAATGGATAAATTTTTCAACCTAGACGTTATGACAATTATAACTATTTGAACTATTACAATAAATAAATTTATTTTTTTAATATCTTACTAATTTTTGAAAAAAAATTAATTTTCTTTTATTTCGATTAAACCTGTATAATAAAAAACAAGTACTTTATGACAAAATAAAAAATAATAACAATTTAAAATAATTAATTATTTGAATAATCATAATTATTTAAACTATTTAAGTAAAAAAATTTATTTTTTGAGTTATTTTTCTCTTAATTTTTGAAATATTAATAAATTAATATAATTTTATTTCAAATAAACTTTTATGAAAAAAAAACAATTAATTCATGATAAAACAAAAAAATAATAATACTTTAAAATAAATAATTATTGAAATATTTATAATTTTTTTACATTTATTCAATAAATATCTTATTTAATAATTATTGAAATATTAAAAAAATTAAATTATTTTATTTTAAATAAATTTGTATGAAAAAAATAATTATTTATAAGTAAGCTAAAATTATAGTGATTTAAAATTGATATTTGTTCATTTATTCATAAATATTTAAATTTATTCGTAAATGAATTTATTTTTAAAATTTTATTTATTAATTTTAAAATATTATTAAATTAATATTATTTTATTTTGAATAAATTTGTATATGCAGTATTTTTTTTGTTTTTGTTTTTGCAAAATAAAAGGTACGAGGGCTTCGGTTTTGGCTTTTCCTTTGAAAATTTTTAGGTGGGCAGAAAATAGAAGAAAATGAAGCAACTTCTGGGTAGTTTGGGGTTCTCAAGGCGACAGAATAAGATGGATGGGAGATGGGTAATCTGAAACTTTAACTTTAGATCCAGGGCAATTTAGGTGTTTCCAAACAACATCAATCAAGCAATCAACACAGGGGAACAAGGAGAAGGAAGCAATTCGGCAGTAAACATTCAAGCAATCCAACAGCAACAGCAAGCCCAGAAGCTCAATCACCCATACCCAGAAACCTAAAGTCAACACAGAAGCAATAAACCCAAACAACCCAGAAACAAACCCAGCAACCACAATTGACCGATGCCAAGCAGAGAAACCCACAGAAAATCAAACACAAACCTAGAAGCAAACAACCCAGAAGCAACCAAAAATTAGCAAGCACCAGTACAGTAACTACAGAATCAAACGCAATCATTCAGTAAAAGTAAGGGCTTCACTTTTGGCTTTTCCTTTGAAAATTATTGGGCGGGCAAAACATAGACTAACCCCATTCAACGCATCTGCATCATCCAAAGACTAACCTCATTGCAATCAACACAGCCACAGAAAAAAAAAAATCAAAACCAACCACATCCCCTGGAAGGGAACACAGTTCCAAAAACCAAAAATACAAAAAAAAAAAAAAAGAAAAGCCTAAATAACAAGATGAAGGCGGTAGTTTCGTTCCTGGGAATTTTTGGAGGTCATAGGCGTTATGAGGGAGGCCTCTTCGGGCTTGTAGGACAACAGAGACAAAGAGGGTTTTCTGGGACAAAGAGGGTTTTCTGGGCCGTAAACAGAAGCTGCGGCAATGACAGGCGTGAAGGCCGGCGGCGGCGGCAAGAAGCCTTTAGACGATCGGGAACAGTGGAAAGAAAGGGGAAAAGCAGGACAACAATATACTAAAATTACAGAAGGATCGAACGGTGCGATGGGGTGTTTCTGCGGTTGGAAGTTTCGGGATTTGTCCCAGATCTACGAGTTTAGAGGCATGTTTTTGAAAATCCGAGCTCGGATCTGTAACAAGGACGTTGATTATAAGTGAATATTTGGGGCCCAAAAGGCACCGGAAGCCGGTGAACGGCGGGGCCAGCAGTATCACCGGTAACGCAGAGTCGGCCGGAAATCGCCTAAGGGAGAAGTATGATGCTTTCCTTTGTGTCTTTTCTTTTTTTTGTTAGAGTGAAATGAACTTAGGCCAAAAAAAGGTGCATTTTATAGTGTTTTTTAAGTCAAATCCGACCCGAACCGGCCTGCCCCATCTTGGATTCTAAGCCGATCATATCCAATTATCTACACCATTCAACCCCTTGGGCTCCAATATGGGCTTAGTCCAACCCTTTTGAGGCCTATTTTAATTTCATTTATCTATTTGCTTACTAGTTTATTTATTACTTATTTGTCTATTTTCATATGTAATTTTAGTTTTTAAATAAATTTGTTTGTGGATGACTAATGAAAGAAGATTTTAAAAATAAAATATGTGATAATATTTTTAAATAAAAATAATTTAAAAATCCTCTCTAGATATTGAAAAGAATTCAAATATTTATTAAGATAATATTTTAAAATATTATCTTTATTAAAAAAATTATTATGATGCAAAACTTTTAAAATAAATAATAAATTCTCTTAAATTTCACTTAGATATTGAAAAATTAAGCAAACCTTTTATTATTGAAGGTTTTATCAAAGAAATAACGGTATGAAGTATAAAAAGTTGTGAAAAAAAAAAATTAATTCACTACATTGTGTGATTTTTATTCACGTCATTTATTTCACATGTCATTGCATACATGATATTTGTTGGTAGCAAACGTGAAATGATATGGTAACAATTTCAAAAATAAAATTTGAAGACCTTGCTAAGATTTTGAAGGGAATTCAATCATTATTTTTACTATGGCATCACATATTTATAAAGTTTGATTATTTAATCATTAAAAAATTTTATTTATTAAAAATTTTTATCCATTAAGTATATTGATCTCTAAATAAACTTAATCGTCGAGTAATTTATAACCAATAAAATTTTATTGAAATTCATACTAATTTTTCACTTAAAATTTGGATTAATATCTAATAATTTTCGTATTGATACAAATTCATTTAATTACCTTATAAGATTTTTGAATGTATATTATCTCAATCTTATCTAACATTCATAATTCTCAAATTAAAAAATTAACATACTTCAATATAAAAGTATATATTTAGAAATCTCAATTTCCAAAAATTTTGTTTTAATTCTTTTCGAACAATCTTGTTGATTATGAGGTAACTCCAACGTTTAGCTTTCTTAAGAATTATCCAGCCATCAAAATCATTTCAGTATACCTTGCATCAACGCTAAACTAATATCCGTGTGCAAACTTGTGAACCAGCTAACAAGAACACTTTCTTACGGCAACTAATGACATGTCATAAGGATATCCATATCCTTTTAAGAAAAAAAATCTACATATTTTCAAAAGATACACTATGAGCTATGTTTGGAGTTATTAACCGAACCTACTCCTGACAAATTTCTATTAACGTGCCCAGATTGTTCACACGTCAAGCAAGCTTGGCTAAAAGTGATTGATTTGCCTTTCAATTGTGGTATCCAAAACAATTCTCACTTATCAATGCTACGGTGTTCTGTCCTGTGCCTTAAACTTGATAAAATAACCCATAAAAATTAAAAGTAATGACTAGGTAAGTTCCTAAGAAAGAAAGATTAGTCTCCAACCTTTTTAGACTGTACCTACCTATTCACACTACTACACCAAACTCCAAAGTAAAATGAACGTTTGACTCTGATACACTTTATTGAGAATCTAGTGGTGCCAAATTCATCACTTTGTTGGTTAGGAATACACACACAAAACTACCATCTTTTTCATATAAATGACCAATGGCATATATTTTACAGAATTACATACCGTCAAGATTTACTTTCACAGAAAATAGCAAACAACAACAAAAAACAAGAGAAAAAAAATACAACACAAGAATTTACGTGAAAACTCTTAAGACTGAAAAAAAAATCACGAGCCACTAAAACTAAAAATAAAAGTATGTGAAAAATTATTAATCATATAAAATTTCACTACCAAGCCTGAATTTTCATTTATTTTCCATTATCCTAAAATATATATATGATACAAATCTCAAAATAAAGATTCTCATATGTTTCACACTTTGCTAACATAGATACACAACAAATCACGTAACAAATCCTTAAAATAAATAAATAAAAACCTCAAAAGATTATAAAACAAGTACTTATTTCTTTTCTTTCTTTTTTTCTCCCTCTCATTTTCTCTCACTCAGAATTCAAATTAATAACTAATAAGTTAGTGCCAACTTTGGTTAGCGAATAACTATATAAATTATTCGCCTTTATGTAACATAATTGACGAAAACAGATCTTCGCTTATATGGAACACAATTTAACTTTGGGGAACAAAATTCAACTTTGATATTTTTCTTAATAACCTCATCAACATCTGGTTAATATATCTCCCTATATCTTATTTACATTAAGCTGCATTGAATTATTAAATTATTCTCTTAAATTAATATCTTAATTCATAAATTTATCAATATAATATTTATGTATATAAATTAAATTAAATAAATAAATAATAAAAATATTATTTTTATAGACAACAGAAAAAAACATAAAATGTAAATTTTTAAATAAATAATAAAAATATTTTTCTTATATATACCAAGATGAACCATAAAACGCAACCAACGAGCCGAAAGGCCAAGCCAAATAAAATTATAATTGTAACCATACAAGAAGCTGTCCCCTGTTAAAATATAGGGATCCAGCTATTTTTATAACTGCAATCCTCCAGAAAAGCTATTAGACCCGCGCATTAATCAAATGACTGTACAGGACAATCCTGAGATCCCGGTAAAAGTCCATGTCAAAATTAGTATCACTACAGAAAAACACAGATTATATATGGCCAAAGGACACTCAAGAATGCACACCGTTGCAATAACTGTATATAGCATCTCTTATGATATTTGCAGGCTTTGTAGCATATCCGTTTTGGTAAACTTTCTTGTTAGAGGGACCATTACCAATTTCACAATTGACCTTCTCTCGGCTTTCGAAACCTTGTAAAAGAGCATCTAATTGTCCACAAGCTGCAGCTACTAAACCTGAGTTTGACATGGAAATTACATGTGAATAACTAGCTAATGTTTCAAAAAGACAGAATAATTACAGCATGGTACAGCCTGAACGTGCTTAATGAACTTTACTAATACACATAACAAAAGAAAAATGCAGGATGAGCATGGCCTCTCTCAATGAACCGATAAGCCTTAGAAAGCAAGAATGGGAATGACAATTTAAGTACCTAAGAATAAGGCAGAAGGTTTTCCTGGTCTTGATTTAAATTCCGGATGGAATTGGACACCAATATAGTATGGATGATCAGGTACTTCAATAACCTGCCTCATAAATATGCCAAATACTAGTTCAGAAACCCACTAGAAATTCACCCCCTCCCCCCAAACCACACATACACAAACACAACGAGTAAACAAAAGACAGATCCACACCTCCATTCGCTGACCACTTTCGTCCTTGCCAGTGAAAGATAGGCCAGCATTTTCAAGTCGTCCTACTATATCAGGATTCACCTACGAGTACATGCTTATTCTTCATTATCACAGGGTTGCTTACACATCAAACTTATCCATCTCAATTCCACTTACCTCGTACCTATGCCGATGTCTCTCATCTATATACCTTCTATTTCCATACCTACAGGAATGTAAAAGAAAAGGATTAGCTAATTGGAAACCATATTCATTCAGAATGCCAGAACCTTTCTCTTTTCCTTATGCATATAACCCTAATTATAATGCCAAAACTTTTTGGTCCTCCAAAAAAAGGATAATAAAAATATCACATAGCCAATTCTTTTTTCTTTATCTACTAGATATATAGGGATAGGAAAGGGAGAACCCCACCTTGCATGTCTTTCCAAACCTTTTTAACCACTAGGACAAGAAGTTTAAGATTATCACATGACCAATCTCATAAACCATTTAATACTTCATATATTCCAACATTAAAAAAAATAAATAAATATGTGCAAAAACACAAACAAATGCTTATTGTGTCAAAGAAGTCCATAGTGCTAACAATTTCACAGATTTGCAGTCCATGACTTCGAAATATGTTCTCCTTGATCCAAGACGCATGGTACCACCCATTTGCGTTTTTGAGCCCTGATTAAATCTCAGGGACATGAAGATGTTTAGTAAATAACACCATAACTTTATTTCATGATGTAAGGCACAAATAGCAAACAGAAAACATTAAACCTCGGGCATAAATATAACGCAAGGATTCCGGGTGCTAGGATCAAACTCAGTGCTGTTAGCATCCGTCAATCCGAGAACAGATCGTGCAAACTCAATAACAGCAACCTGCATTCCCAGACATATTCCAAAAAAGGGAATTCTATTTTCCCGTGCGTACTTTGCTGCAAGAATTTTTCCTTGCACCCCTCTGTCACCAAATCCTCCAGGAACAAGAACACCATCCGCACTCTGAAGATAGAAACCAGTCAGAGGACTATCAGAGATCATTCAAAGCAAAAACCATTAACCAGTCATTCCAAGGGAATAAACAACTAAAAAAATACAGACCTTTAACAACTTCCATGCAGCCTTATAAGCATCAAGATTCTGTAAACGAAATATTTTTGTCAAGAAGTTAAAGAAGTAAAGAGCAATACAGGATACATTAAAGGATTTAAAATCAATTTGACCTCAATTTCTGTCATATCTTCAAGGTCGCTTGCAGGAACCCAGTCCACAACAAGTTTCTTGCGGCAAGCAACAGATGCATGTAACAGAGCCTGCACAAACAGCATACAATTTATAGGAAAAATTCATTTATCTTTCTTTTTGGATAATTAAATTCATGTATCACATATCAAATAACCTTAACTTTATTTTTCAAACTAATTTGTAGGAAAAATAAAACTGATCAGCCCTACATATGATACAAGTTGGAATAAAAAGAAACAATTTCAACGAAAACGATCCTAGAGGACCAAGTTATATTAATAACCATGTCTTTTAGTCAAAAAAAAAATCTAAATGACTAATTTAGTTTCCAAGGAAATGATTAAAGAATTCTCTATAAACGGTTGCGGTATGACCGTTTTGCTCCAAATCACAAAAAAAGTTTTGTAAGTAGTTTTCTAAGAAAACCCTTTGAGCCTGAGAGCGTGTATTAAGATCTCTGACTCTTTCTTCGATAATATCTTATGTTTTATTTCATGAAACGATGACTGAGAGAGAATTTCGGTAAGGAGAGGTTCTGGCCAAAAAAAAACCTTACATTAGGACAGGATTGTCTCAAATATAACAAAAGACTCATTATAAGGGAAAATAAAATTTGTTGCTGAAAAAATATTGTGCAGCCGAGAAAAGGAAACAATAGTTAAGTGCACCTTCAGTACAGAAAGATAGGAATCAGGAAGGCCTGTGTACTTCCCCACTATAGCAATTCTGACCTGTACATTCATGACATAAATAGATAAGACTCTAGAATCAGTCAGTAAGAGCTCAAGATTGAATTTGACAATTAGTTGCAACGCACTCGCTCATGTAACCCATCACAAATTTCAGTCCTAGTTGTCCACTCCTTTAAAGAAGGCTCCTTTGCAATACTGCACAAAAACACACACACACACACACACAGACAATTGCAAAATGCAACACAGCCAAAATGATGTAAGTACAATGTTCAGTGCTTAAATTAAATATCCAGACAAACAAAGAAAGAGAATTGATCATATCATACACACCCTGGAAGATTAAGCACTTTGAAAATTGCCTCATGAGCCTTCTGGTCCTAGTAAAGAATTAAAACATATATCCAATTATTAATTGTCAGAATTAGGCAGAACATATAAAATTATACTTCAAACTGAAATCAAAACGCTTACTCTCAGTAGCAAAGGGACATGCCAGATGTTGGGAACATCATAAAGAGTGATAACATCTTCTGCCTAGAACAAGTATTTTTCAATTAACTAAAATTTTTCAGCCACATAAATGAACATTCAACTGATAAACAAATAAAACCTTTATCCCTCTAATTATACCATACCGGGACATGGCAAAACTGAGAGAGTTTCTCCTTCACATTGTCATCAAGTGCCTGTAAATTAAAGGGAATCTGTATTCAGAATCTAGAGCTAACAGAACGGAGCATCCGTGTGTTTATGTCTAAGTGGGCGAAAGTGATAAAAGCATCAAACCATTGTACTGCGACAAGCTAAGATATTAGGTGTCAAACCCAGGCCTCTCAATCCACGAACACTGTGCTGTGTGGGCTTTGTTTTCTGAACATGGTAGACAAGATGGCAAAAGTTCATTGGCCAATTGATTAATTTGTTCCAAGACGCAAAAAGAGGATCAATCATCTTCCCAAAAGAATGTGCCAAGAATTTATACTGGTAAGAAAGTTTCTTTTTGTTCTTTTTTTGCGCATATAGAAACACATAATTCGTAGTGTTTAAAAACTTACTTGTTCACCAACAACATTTAGAACAGGTACCAGGCTGACATGAATCAGACAGAAGTTGCCCGCACCTGAAGAAGAAGTATTGAGGAAAATAAAATCAACTAAAAGAAAATCCAAAAGGAAAAGGATGCTGACATTTTTGGATCATGACTTGCATATAATATAGCCTTACCTACACGGTATGAGAACTGGCCTAACGCCTCAATAAATGGCATGGACTCAATGTCCCCTGCATGCAAATAAGTTGCTTTGAACATAATTGGAAATGATCTTATATCACGTTGCATAAACCAAGATTGTAGCTGCATGTGTACCTATTGTTCCACCTAATTCAATGACACAAACATCAGCTGGACCTTCCTTTCCATCAACAGGAATCATTGCTACACGCTCAATCCATTCTTGAATGGCATCTGTAATGTGAGGAACAACCTACATATAGCAAGAATATGTAGACAAAAATGGCCCAAATGTGAGCACATTGGTACACAACAGCATAATTAATATATCACCATAGCGTAACTTCTTCGGTTAGGGGATATCAATCTTTCCCATAACCAATAGAAAATCCAAATTTTTATGCGGCTAGATAAGAGTATAATATTGTGGGAGTGATCGGTAAAAATGGAGATGGATATCATTTTAAATTTTTATTGAATATGAAAATAAAAACAATAATATAACACATGTCTCGTATCTATACTCTACATATATAAATATATATTTATATATATTTAATAAATAAATTTTTTACTAAATAATATAAATTATTATTTTAAATTAATTAAAATTAATATATTTTTATTTAAATTATATATTTATAAAAAATTATTTTAATATACAAGATAAAAATAAAAAGCTAAATTTTTATTTTTTAAAAAAAATTTAAATATAAAAATTATCCATACTCATTACATACTTACAAGAATGGAGTTAGAGATATTATAAGTATGATGATAAATATAAGATAAAAATTTGAGAATAAGGATGAAAAATTCTCTATTCCACCTCATACCATCTGATTTCAGCACTAAAGACAAACCTGAACAGTTTTTCCAAGATAATCACCCCTTCTCTCCTTGTCAAGAACATACTGCCACGCAATTAGAAAAGGAAAAGTTGACATTAGTAATATTATTATCAACTACTCTAATAATATTTAGGTATTAGATATTTAGATCCAGGAAATACAAAGGAGACGTGTCATTTAGGCAACTTACTTGGTAAATCTTTCCCGTTGTGATGTTATTATCACGAGTCAGTTTGACATCCAGAAAGCGCTCATAATTTCCAAGGTCCAGGTCCACCTTTCAAGTGGGAAAATAAATATTTATAGCAAGCCTAAAAACATGGGATTACTCTAGCAAATAATATCTCTTAAATACACTTCATATTTCATTTTTTGTAAAAGGCGGAACTGTGGCAAAAGATAAATAAGATATTTTTACCTCACCACCATCGTCTAAGACAAAAACTTCCCCGTGCTCAAAAGGGGACATCGTCCCAGCATCGCTATTTAAGTAAGGATCTAATTAAGTTGAGAAAGGAAAACTATTAACACCATGTTTGATAAGGAGTAAGAAAAATAAAGCAAAAAGGAAAATTGTGAGGGAAAGATAAGGGAAGGACAGGAAAGAAAACTGTTTTCTCTTATTTGTGAGTGATATGAGGGCGAAAAAACACAAGAAAAGAAAGAGGTTGGATCAAATTCTAAATAAAATAATTAATTTGAGTTTGAGTGTTTTCTTTCACTTTTTCAAAATATCGGATTCGAAGGGAATTAATGGAGAAGTATTAATCCACCCATTTTTCTTCTTTTTTCTATTTTCCTCATTTTTTTTGCTATTTTTCTCATTCCAAATAAGAAAAAAGGATGAAAGGAAAATTTTTCTTCGTATTTAATGAAAATGATTTGGGAAATTGTAAACCAGGTAGAAGAAAGAACAATAACAATTAACAATTTGATATAGGCCTCTGCAAAATCTGACAAATTAGCGTGAGAGAAAACAGATGTTGAAGTTGTACAAATACATATAAGTTTATGGTACAAAATTAGGAAACACATCAATAAACTGGTGATAATAATAATTAAAAGAAAAAAAAAAAGTCCGGAGAGATAAAAGCAGAACAATTTAGAAAATTTCTCAAGATTCAAGGGTCCTTTGGAATATCTTACAAGGACAGAAAATCTAAAAAGAGGAAGGGAAAAAAAGAACGTAGCAATAAAAACTGAAAAGAAACGAGCAGGAAGCGAAAGGAAGGAGAGGAAACTCAGGGAAGAACAGAGACCAATCTTGATAGAAGTAACGCGAAGTCCACAAGCCTTGAGAAGTAACCCGATGCTGCTAGCGGTCACTCCTTTCCCGAGTCCACTAACTACTCCGCCAGTCACCAGGATGTACTTCATTTTCTTCATCCCTCCTCTTCCTTAATTTTTGGCCTTCTCCTAATAAAAAGAAAGAAATTTTAAAATTAAAAAAGAAAAGAAAATATTTCAACAAACGCCTAACCACAATTCAAAACAACAAAACTGCATAACAGAACAGAGCAAGTATAACATATCTTCTTTGTCTCTACTATGGATAAAAGTAGTATCTCAACTCCTTCGTTTAGACGCACATGGATGCAAAGGAAGGTAGAAAGAAGAAGACTGAGTTCTTACCTTATTAAACCTTTCTTACCGCCAACTCAAAATCAGCTACTTAAAAGAAACAGGATGATAATGGTCAAAGCCAGAGTCTTTGCAGATAGGTGTATGCGACAACGTGCTCTGCCTTGTTTTACTTGTATACTATATAAAATATACGAAAACAAATAGCATCAAACATAAACAATAACTAAATTTTGTGATGCGGGAAGGAAGAGACAGGGACGCTCACCCCTCATTCAGAGAAAAACTGAAGAAACAGAATGAGAGAGAATTGAGAGAACAAGAATGAAGTAGAAGGAATGAGTTTGGCTAACGCTCATTGGCAACCTTTTTATACACAACCACAACGTTATGCGTATCCCATTCACCCTTCCTGGTACCGACGGCCCAATAACAAGATGCAAACAACCAACAACCTAAATATAAATATTATTAAATTAAATACTAGTTCAGTTAAATATAAGAATAATCTTATATTATATTTTTTGTCAGTTTAATATTAAAAGAATAAAATTATCAATTATATACTAAACTTTCATTCCGTATTTATTTTAGAACTTAATATTAATACCGTCATTCAACTTATCGACATAATATAAATATCCAATAATATCTTGAAACATGTAAAAAAAAAAGCAATTAATGTTACATCATCAATTACAATGCTTGCATTAAAATTTTTAAAAAAATAAAAAATCTAAAATATTTTTAAAAATTATAAAAATAAAATATTAAATATTTTTAAAAATTAAATATATATGAAAACTTTAAAAAATTTAAAAAAATCTCAATACTTTATAAAAAATCTAAAAATATTCAAAAATATTGCAAAATTCAAAAAATTGAAAATTTTAATAAAAATAATTTTTTTTAAATTCAAGAAAAGATTCACACAAACTTTAAAAAAAAAAACTAAAAAAAAAAAAACCTAATTTTCATAAAATCACAAAATTTTAAAAAATTCTAAATTTTTTTTCATTTTTTAAATCTTACAGTTTTTAATTTTATATATTTTTAATTTTATGGAATTTTTTATTTTTATTAAATTCTAATTTTTATTATTTATTTTTCAAAAAAATTTATTTTTAAAATCTTTTTAAAATGTTTGATATTTTTTTAATTTTTTTAATTTTTCAAAATTTTTTAAATATTATATATTATTTAAAAAAAATTAAATCAAATCGAATCAAATTCAAACATTTATTACCCTTATCCCGTTAATATCCCTAACAAATGTAAACATTTCTCCTATAATAATGATTATAGAAAAAGCTAAGGTAAAGATGGCTTTAATCTAGTTATGTTTGATCTCACATATAATGCGTACTAGGAATATGGGGCACGTAAGTTATCAAATTTTGGTTTGCAATTAGGAGAGAGTGAATATTGGATTGAGGATTACCTACGTATTATGTATATAAGATGATTATAACCAAATTTAATGAATAGAATCTTTCATTTCAAAAAAATATATATTTTAGATAAATATATTTTTAATTATTAAAGTTTCATTATTCAATATTTTTAGAATTTGAGTTTTTAGATAATTGTACAAATCAAAATTTTTTTGAGAAGTGTTAATTTTAATAACAAGTATTTAATAATATTTTCATACATTCTGATTTTATTTTTTAGTAATTCACAAAATATCGCATTATTTTTTATTTGTTTCACTTAAAATTTTGTAATTTAATTTAACAAAATTAATTATTAAATTTTCATTTAAATACATAAAAATATTATCAAATAATTTTTAAAATTTTATAATACTTCTATATTAAATTTATCAAACATTATTTTAACTTTTTTTTACTATAATTTTAAAATAATTTTGATCGAGCAACACTTATTATAAAAACTTTAGCACAAAATGTTGAAGTATAATTTTTCCAAATTAAGTTTTTTTTCTTTTTAAAAAAAAAAAAAACCCACCACAGGGCGTAGCTACATGTTATTTAGTTGGGTCAATTGACCAGCCAAATTTTGGAAAAGTTAAGTTTATATTTTATAACACATATGGAACAATAAAATTATTGTAATTTTTTGTTTCGTTTCCACTAAAATGAAGTATAAGAACATAAAAAGAGATGGGTCACAAAGTAAATATTTTATCATTTTTATAATGATAATGAGTAATATGTAATTTTTAAAAATAATAACCAAGCAATATCTAAATTAATGTATGCTTGTAAGCACAATTACATGAGATGATATCTTGTTGTGGTAACTTTTATCGAACTAATAAATGATATAATCATATTTTTTGAATATTTGAAAATTTTGGATTTTAACACAAAAATTCCTTTAACAATATAATTTATAAAGTTTAAAGTTTTTTGTAATGTGAATCAGTATATGACCATACTATTTTTTATTTCTTTAGTACGCCACTGTGATGCCCAGAATCAGGTGCCCTGATTTTGCAATTTTTGTGTCGTATAAAAAAAAATAGTACTGGATTTCATCTTTTCTTTTTATTTTTCAGATGAATATTAATTTAATTAAAAAATCAAGAAATGGTCATGACAAAAGCAAGTTCATTCTTGCTCCGAAGAGGAAGGAAAGGATATTCCAATCAAATATAGACAAGGAGTTTTTTGTCTGCGGAGCTCATAGCCACTTTCCAAAAGCAATATTTAAAGCGAAACTGAGAAAACCAAAAGAGAGAACAGCAATTTGGTCAAAACTCAATAATAAAATATACAATTTCAGGATAAAATTTAAACGGAATTTTTTAAGTTAAATTTGTGAAAATTTTTTAAAATAATTTCATAAAAATTTTAATAAAAAATCGAAATCAATAAAATGATAAATTTTAATATAAAAATAAGTAATATGAAAAAAAATATATATTATTTATAATTCAAATTTAATTGGTACATATTTAAAGATAAAAATTTTGCTAATATTTTTATTATAAATATTTATCTAAGAAATATATCAAAATTTTTTAAAAATATTTACCTAAAAAAATTTATTTAAAGTTTTCCCACAAATTCAAGGTATACAAAAATCCCATTAAGGATAGAGCAAGCAACCGAAAGGAGAACCAAGGAGAATCCTTTTATTTCAAGAAATCCACCAAACGACTAACAAACTTCCAAGGGATCCATCAACGACTCATACAGTCGCACTACCTCTGAAGTCTTTCTTTATTTGTTTGGCCAACAAAGATATTATCCACCTTTTATACTTCATAGTTTATACTTACCAATGAGTGGAGAGAAAAGGTTTAAAAAAAAAAAAAAAGGAAAGTGAAAAGGAAAGGTTCATTATTACTTATATTACGAAATATAAAAGACAAGGAAATATGACTACATGTATTCGAGGATCTCCTCTAAAAGTAATAGGGTACAAAGGAAATTGGTTCAATTTAGGGTTGGGCATAAACTTTTAAGTTGAGCTCAATCTGCTTAATTAACTTTTTTTTTTTAATAAATCAACACTTTGCTGCAATTTAATTGTTATAGTGGATTTTTTATATTTTAATTTGTTAATTATTTATTTAATTATATATTATATACGAATGTAATATTGATTATTATTGTAATTTCTCTTGTATTTATAATTTCATAAAAAAAATTGATCTCGATTGTTTTAAATATTTTAAAATAAATTTTATAAAATATATAATTAAAATTTATTTCATTCAAAGTTTTTAAATTATATTTTTATATTTTCTAATAATAATAAACTTTACAAAAATCGGAGACCAACATTTTTTTTTTTAATTTTAATCAACAAAAAGTCAGGTTGTTATAAAAGAAGCAAATTATCCGACCATTAAATGAAAGTTGCATACAATACTTAATAAGTTGGAAATTATTTTTGGAAAATTTTTGAGATAATGAAAGTAATTTAGGTATTATAAAATGAGGCGAGAAATTAATGTATTAAGAAAGGCAAAATATGGAAGGTATTAAATGAAAGGAGTTTTATATATTTGCTCTTTTTTAAAATTTTAAATTGATTTGAAAAAATAGTGAAATTTTTTATTTTTATATTTTTTAATACATTAAAATTATTTTTTTACATTGATAAAGCATTTCATAATAATACATGTAACACAAATATATTTTTTTCAGTTGTCATACTTATTTAAAAAAAATTACATCTAAATCAAATAGGTTGTGAAAATATTTTTAAATTATTTTACTCATTTATTAGATTACAAAAATTCCTAAAACAATTATTTTTTAAATTATCTTGCTCAATTAAAAAAATTATATGTAAATTTTTATAGGTCCCAAAACGAAACGGGGTCTTTGTCCTTGTAAATTATGAAAAACCCAATTAGTCATGGGTGTGTTTGCTACCAACCGTCCAAGGGCCCCATTCCACGCTACCATAAGATCTCTTTTTAGTCAAAATAGATTATTCAATTTTTTAAAAAAGTGGCAAAAAAAAAAACTTAAAAAAAAAAAAATCGTTTGGATAATAGCATACATACAATGAATTTGAGATTTTGTTCTGCTCTGTTTGTTGCTATAAGTCGACTATGACAAAGGTTCTCACTAGATCATGCACATTATGTCCCAAGAAATACACAAAGGATACATCCTCACAAAATCAAATAGCTCCCAACCTATATAATTGTTCTTAATCATTTGTTGCACTTTTAATTTTTATACTTTTGATGTTTTAAGCAATCAATTTTGCAGCTTTAAAAGTACTCGTTAAATATAATTATCTTTTTTAAATTAAAATTGTATGATTGATTCACAATTAAGTGTCGTGGATCTTATCTCATATATTTAAATTATGTTTGATAAACAAAATATAATAAAATAAGATAATATAATATTATAAATTAAATTAAATAATACAATCTTATTTTATGTTTGATGTATGTAAAATTTAAATAAGATAATTTATTTATTTGTCAAAATTATTTTTTCTCAAAATTTATACAATTTAAATTATTAATATAATTTTTAAATGTATAATTTGACATTTAATTTAATCTCATAGATTAAAATTAATACTCTCCACTTGAGGAAGATTAAATAATTATATGCCAAGCGAATATCAATCATCTTTGCAATTCTTATCATTTTCTTTAGATACAAATTAAATATAATATAAAATAATTATTATCCTATCCTATTAGTAATCCTATGCATTAAAATATGACCTTAGGTTATATTTGGTACATGGGATAATGATAAGATAGAATGATAATTATATTATATTATATTTAGTTTGTATATAAAAAAATGATAGGATTATAAAGAGAATCAATCATTTTCTTAGCATAAGATGATTTAGTCCTCCTAAAATTGATAAAATTATTTTTAATCTATAAGATTGAATTTACATATTCTATTATACCTTTAAAAATTACATCAATAATTTAAATAGTATAAATTTTAAGAAAGGATAATTTTAATCAATAAATAAATTATTATATCATAATCCTTACGCACATAAAATATAGGATAGGATGACATTATTTAATCTAATTTTATTTTTATTATTATTTTATTATATTTTATCATAATCTTATGTATCAAATACTTTCTTAGAATGATTGATTCACAATTAAGTGTTGTTGATTTTATCTCCAACACTTAACTCGTTTCTCAATGTGAAAATGATCACCAAATTACACTCTTAACTTGTTTGTAACGATGAAAATGATGACCAAAATTATACGTAAAAAACTTTGTTAATTTGAAAGTTCAAAACTAAGACACTTGATCAATTTAGCATGTTTGATGTATAGGATGATGAGTAATCATTTTGTATTATGTTTGGTTTGTATATAAAGAAAGAAATATGATTGTAAGAAAGATTAATCATCTTCTTTCAATCTTTCCAAAATTGATGAGATAATTATTTTTAATTCATGGGATTGAATTTACATATACTATTATACCTTTAAAAATTATATCAATAATATAAATATTGTATAAACTTTGAATAAGGTTAATTTTGATTAGTAAATAAATTATCTTATTATAATTCTTACTTATATCAAATACAAGATAATATAATAATATTTAATCTAATACTAATTATAATATCATTTTATCCTATCATATTATAATCTTATGCACCAAACACACCCTTAATATGATAATATAAAGTTGCATTTAATATACAAGATTATGATAAGATAGGATAAAATGATATTATGAATAAAATTAAATTACATAATGTCATCTTATAATGTGTTTGATATGTATAAAAATTAAAATAGAATAATTTATTTATTAGTAAAAATTGTCTTTTTTCAAACTTTATATAATTTAAATTATTAATATAATTTTTAAGGATATAATAGAATATGTAAGTTTAACTTCATAGATCAATAATCATTATCTCTACTTTAAGAAGATTGAATTATTTTATATAAAAAAAGGATTAAGCTTTTTTTAAATATAAATTAAATATAATATAAAATAATTATTATTCTATATACCAAATATGAATTACTATCTAATTTTAAATAACCAAAAATGACAGAAACTTGACTCGTTTTAGATTTTAGATGTTTGATTAGTTAATTTCATCACATGACTGCCTTCTATCACTTCACATTCATTTGCGAGCCCTTCCCCTTGGAAATGCCATAGTCGCTGCAATAATAGTGGCTTATTCTAGATTGAAAGTTAGTCGCTGCAATAATAGTGGCTTATTCTAGATTGAAAGTTAAAAGATCTAAATTCAGTTTTCACCCTTCATATGGTTTTAGTTTCGGATTTAATGATGTACCCTTTTTAATTTTATTTATTTAAGATAAATTTATCACAGAAATAAGAGATTATGGAAATGAAATGAATGCAAACAAATTAAAAAATTATAATCACTAATTATTTTGGATGAATAAAATTGAAATAAGTGAGATAAAAGGATAAATTCTAAAATAAGTGTTTAATCTATTTATTAAAAATGTTTTTGTGTAACGATGGAGTGGGTGATTAAATTTTCGTGTTGTAGAAATAGTCGGTGTCCTTCTACTATGTTTTGCCACTTTGGTTTTACGTGTCACCACTTAGGCTCTAACTTTATTGGTCAATTTTCTTGAAGGTATCCTAAAACCTCAAAAATCTTTTGTCTTACGTATAACCGTTAATAATAAATGTTTTTGCTTAATAAAATGATTGATCTGGGATCTCATGGATTAATTTTTAATTCTATTGAATTTCTTTTTTTTAAATAAAAAATTATCTTCTATTTAAATTTGAGAAATAAGATAATTGAAATTCAACATTTCATTAAAAATATATGTATTTATCATACAACCGAATGTTTATATATAAATTAATTCATTATTTTGTATTTTTTTTATAATCGACATTTAGAAATAATGATAGTTAAGTGTAACTTCTCCTTAAGCTTTAGATGTGATCTAACTTGATCCTTATTTATTTTCTATTTGAATAGAATGACACATAAATTATTATTGTGTTAAATTTTTTTATCTAAAAAGATTAGTTTTCAAAGTAAACCGCGGGCGCAGCAAAATGTTTGCCCGCTACACCTACTTGACCAAATTGAAATCATAGGTAGGCGGGTGGTCCTTTTGTCTGATTGTTGGTTGGTTCACTCATTGACACAAGGCATACGATTCGTGCCTGCTATTTAACCTTTAATTTTACTGCGACCGATATCAACTGCACTATGTAATAATATAATCAATGGAATTCTTTATTTAAAAAAATTAAAGGACTTCTTGACTAACTTGTTCGAAATCGGTGTCCTGTGCATATTTATATATATTATTAATATAATAATAATTTTTTTTAATTTTATAAATATAATTAAGATAATAAAATATATTTTTAATATATATTTAAAAAATAAAATAATTTAATTTAAAAAATATATTTTAATCTCACTTATAAAATTAAAAAATTTTAATATATAAAATAATTATATATATATTTGTATATAGAAATCTAAAAATTTTCTGAGATTTTCATTTGCTACAAATTAGAAAAAGTGCGTAGCAATTATTATACTTTTACATATCTGAAAAGGATCCATCTTCTATGGGATGATTGACTACTGCTTTTTTTTTCAATCCATCGATTGCGGTAACAAGTTGCATAGTTAATTATTTCTTCCTTATTAAATTATTTAAATGCCATTAAATTTTACGAAATTTTAAAAAAGATTTAATTTTAATTTATTTAATATTAAATTTTAATTTTTATTATTTTTAATATGAAAAAATTAATATATGTAAAATAATAATTTTAAAATAAAAAATTTTACATATTAAAAAAACGATTTTCGGACCAAAGAAAAAAAAAAGAAAAGTAGGGAGCACTTCCTAACTTCCTGTCCTGTGTGACTCAATGGCGAGTCACGGTTATTGTCGGTTTATGACAGTTTTGCCACGTTCGGGACATGTGCTAATCTCATCCTGTTGTTAGTTTGTGTTAGTTCAGGTGGGTCCCATCACATGCTTGACGGTTGACCGTTTATTTTGTACGGCTGCTGGATCCCACTTGTCCCACTTCCTACCGACAAATTTACTTTTTCATTATCATATTTGATTTTTTTTTAATTTATAGGCATAGCATGTTGTTGATGTATATACATTTTATATATTATAATTAAATTATATGTTGTCATTTCATTAAAAAAAATTATAAATTTTCAAATCTTTTAAACAATTACATATAATTTTAAATATTAAATTAGACAAAAGAATTATTTTTATTCCCTCTCACCTTGAGAAAAAAAACGAATTAATCACTTGCAAATTATAAGTCAAAGAGTCCAGACAACCAAAAAAATTCTCACTTCCTCTACTGCAAATTCTCTTTTAATTTCTAACACAAAAATACCTTCCATAAAACCATCATTTCACATTTGATGTTAAATCGGTGATATGGGTAAATGCTCCAGCATAAGGAAATCCAAATTAAACCTCTGGTATTTGATTAGACCAAGTAGAAGCAGCTAAACAATAATTCTTCCTTTTCCTTAGCTTCCATCGCTTAAAACTTTCAATAGAATCAAGACATAACACAAGTTAAACTCAATGTGTGAAATGCTTGCGATACTAAATGAATATAAACTAAAATTTCCCCAAGCAGAAAAACTTAGGGATATGCAATACTTTATTTTGTTGATAAATTATGGTGTTTTTAGTTTTCTGTTTATTTGCAAATAGAGAAGAAAAAAGTGTGATTTATTTTTTGAGTTTAGGTTATAAATTATAATATCAGTCTAATGTCTGTCAAAATTTCATTCAAAAATAAATTTGTTTATTTACAATATTTAAATAATATTTATTTATCATGAATTAACATTTTATGATTATAGTTAAATTATGTATAGATATGTTAGTAATTAACATAAACCGAGCGCCTCTGTGAGATAGAATCTTATTTAATTGTACAAAGCCAAAAACTTCCTTAATTTGAGACTTTTGATGTCTGATTAGTCTACTTCGTCGCATGACCGACTTTGCTGATTTCTGTCACATCCACGCTCCTTTCCTTTTCTTCCATTTGGTCGTGAACATGTGATCGATTTGATTGATTCTGTTGAAAATTTTGATAATTATAAATTAATCAAATTTCTTTTAAAAAAAAAATTGGATCAATTAAAAATATTTTAATAACTGATTATAATCAAATTGACATTTGATTCAATCAATTCGGTTAGATAATCAACTTTTTCAAATCTGAAAAAACTTAGTTGATGTTATAATCAAATTTAGGTTCAATGAGGTTCACTATTGGTATTAGCAGGATTTCTTTTAAGTAGAGATAAATTTCACAATGAAATTAACATAAAATAAATCACATGTAAAAGATAATATTTAACATGATTTGATTCAATTACCTACATTCATGTATGAGAGAGAAAATTCATTATAAACATAAAGATTATAAAAAATACAAAACACTATAAACAAATACCATTCTCAAACCCCTGAGGCAATCTTTATTTCCATGCTCCCAGTATATAACCTATAGAATATTTTTTATCCCATGCAATCGATGTTTTTCAAAACAAACTCTTTTTATATCCCTACAAACTTATCTCTCATTTAGAGATCTTATAATTCCCTCTCATAATTCTAAAAGTTAATACTTACTTTATATTTACAAAGCTCAATTACTTGATCACCAATAATTTTTATTTATTAAAAACTCTTACCCATTAAGAATATTTATCTCTAAATAAACTTAATTATCAAGTAATTTTTTAACTAATAGAATTTTACTGAAATTTAAACTGATTCTTAATTAAAATTTGAGTTAATATCTAACAAATATCCACATTGACACAAATTCTACCACAACATTGACTTTTAAAAAATTTATACTACACAAGGTCAAATCAACGCTGACTTCACCTGATTCAAACAAGATGGTTAATACTCATGTACAGTCAAATCAATTTCACCCGGTTGACTTTACCTGTAACTAACGCCTTGTTGTAGTATTTTCTCTTGCATGTCTCTGATCTTACGAATACAATCTGCAACAACAAATCTCCTTCCACAATCAGTATAGAATAACTTCAACAATCTCATCTTTTCACACATCAAGCTCTAGAGGAAAGCTTTTATGCTCGAATCATGAGGAGTTGTTGACCATAGTCGATGTGGGATAACCTCAACAATCTATCCCTTTCACATATTGGACCATAGAGAAGAGCTTTTATGCCCGACTCACGAAAAGACATTGGCAGCCTAGCTCTGATATCACTTATTAGGATTTTTTAAGTAGAAACAAATTTCACAATGAGATTAACACAAAATAAATCACGTAAGAGATAATATTTAATGTGGTTTTGTCCAATTGCCTACATTTACATATGAGAGAGAAAATTCACTCTAAATAGAGATTATAAAGAGTATAAAACATAAAAAATAAATACTATTCTCAAACCCCTGAAATAATCTTTGTTTCCATACTTCCTAGTGTATAATCTATAAAATATCTTTTATCCTATCTAACTTGCTGTTTTTTCAAAACAAACTCTTTTTCACATCCCTATTTCTCATAAGTTTCTTCTGCACTAGATCATAAAATTTATAGCTGAACTCATCCTAGCCATAACCAAGAAACACGTACTATTTAGTCTTGACATCAAGCTTAAACCTCTTATATTTAGGAATATGCACAAAAGCCTTGCATCCAAAGGTACGTAAATGATCATATGACACATCTTTGTCTGATCAAACTCTATATAGAACATCAAAATCTAGATGAACAAATGGTGAAAGATTCAAAACATGTATAACTGTACTCAAAGTCACACCTCAAAAAGATTTTAATAACTGTGCTTGTGAAAGCAAATATCTCACTCTTTCCATTAATGTTTGTTTATCCTCTTAGCTAACCCGTTCAACTGAAGAGTTTTAGAAGGTGTCCTTTGATGTCTAATACTCTGTTATCTATAATACTCATCAAAAGGTCCAGTGTACTCACCCCATTATCAGTCCTTATGCATTTTAATTTCAATCATATTTGTCTTTCAACTAAAACATTAAATTGTTTAAACACATCTAGCACATGATCTTTTGATTTCAAGGTATAAGCCCATATTTTTCTTGAATAATCATCTATAAAAGTCACAAAATAGATTGAACCACCAAGTGTTTTTATTCTCACAGGACCACAAACATTAGAATATACTAAATCAAGTATACCTGACTTTCTTGATAAAAAAGATGTCTTACAACTCTGATTTATTTCCCTACCAAGCAATGATCACACTTCTCCAATGATACATTTTTCACCCCAAAAAGAAGATTTTTCTTGGCCCAAACATTTAAACCTTTATCACTTATGAGACTAAGTCGCTTGTGCAAAAGCTTAATTGTATCGTCATTATAGACTGCATTGATAATGGAATCAGATACATTTGCCTACATCAAATACAATGAGGAGCGCATTGTATCCCTAACTACAACCATAGAACCTTTAGTGAGCTTTCACTAACCATCAGAAAAAGTGTTGCAAAATCTTTCATCATCAAACTTCCTTGCAAAAATCAAACTCATACGAATATCGAGAATATGTTTAATATTTTTTAAGACTAACGTAGTGTCATTATTGATTTCCAAGAATACATCTCCCACACCAATAGCTTTAGCTAAGCCATCATTACTCATTCTAACATTTTCAAAATCATCAAGTATGTAAGATGCAAAGTAATCTTTCCGAGATGTAGCATAAATTATGACACCAGCATCTATCTAAAGGGTAAAATAAAAAAATAAAAAAAGTCGTTCAAAACATTGTAAGAGATACTTTGGCCCCTCTTATTTTAAAATGCAACTTTTGACCTTTTGTTAGTTAGTCAATAAAATTGAAAAAATGCAATTATTTTTAAATAATTTATTTTTCACTTTATTTGGTGGAAAAATAAATTCTAATTAAAATATAAATATTTTATATTTTTTCATTTAGATTATAAGAAAAAATATAAATGAAAAATAATTAAAAATTATAAAAATAATTGACATCATTATTCTAATTAAATTAGATGAAAAAAATAATTGAACTAGAAAAAATATAAAAGAAATTGACCTTGGCAAAAATATAAATCTAAATGAAATCATTATTCTAATTAAATTAGAAAGAAAAAAGAAAAAAATATAAATTGAAAAAAAATAAAAAGTATACTTAATTTATTTGGTTTAGTTGATAAATTTGAAAGAAAATATTTTCACCATTATTTAATTAATTTTTTAACATTTCTCTAAAGATAATTATATTTATTTGACATTTGTTAACTAACAATTGACTAATGATCAAAGGTCCAAAAATTGTATTTTCAAACAAGAGGGACCAAAATATATTTTAAAGTTGTTTTGATAGGTTTTGGATTTTATCTGAATGACTTAAATTTACTGGAAAGAAACTAATTCTAAAAGAGCTTTGCGAATTAGTGTCCAATTTGGTTTTTATTTTATTTTTCAATTTTATGGGTTTAGCTCTTGCATCGTATAAGAGGATAATTTACTACAAATCTGCTATAGCCATTTCTGATAGTATTTTGTCTACAAATCATTCGATCATAAGAGAAGAATTATATAATTTTTCATGCAGAGCAAAATCCAATGCTTATATAAATAAATAAATATATATATGTATATATATATATATATATATTATAAACTCTTCACTAAATTGGTATCACAAGTCAAGTGATACTACTAACTCAGTTAAAAAAGTAAATAGAAACCAAATCATAAAATTAACAATATCTATTATTAGGGTTATATTTTTAAAAAAAATTAATAGGGTCTTGTTAGTAATAAAAAAAAAATCAATGAAGATATATTGGTCTTTTTCTTTATTTAAAATATGATTTAAATCACTTCTTTTAAAACGGACAATTGTTTCTATTTTTTATATATACAAAAATTGTATATTAAGTTATTTTTTTACTTATTCTTTCATATATTGTATATATGTAGCAATTTTTTCTTCTAAAGTTTATTTAAATAATTAAATTATTTATTACTTCATCCACATAATGGATGTGCCAAGAACTAGTATTATTAAAGTTCTTGATTGGATTTGATTTATCATGTAGAGTAAACCGATAATCTTGAAAAAAATTATAAAAAAATTTATAATAAACTAGAATTTGCCCACCCACTAATTTATGGATTTTTAAATTTTTTTAAAGCAATCATAATTAAATATTAAATTTATATAATTAACTGGATAATCAACTATTATATCATAATCAGTTATAATTATTAAAAAATCAACTAACAAACTAAAACATAACTAAACAACTAAATCCACACACAATAAAACTTGAATGGTTGAATTTAAGACCTTAGGATTTTAGGATCTCTTCATTACCATTAAGCCAAAGCCTAATAGGCTTTTCAATGTGTTTTAAACTAGAATAGGAAGTTACATTATTAAAATATGATTTTTTTAAAGTAAGTATTTATTTTTAAAATGTTTATATAAAATAATAAAATGATCTATATATAACCTTAATTTTTATACTTTTCATTATTAGAATATTAGTTGTAACATAAATTGAGTAATGGAGCTAATGTAACTTAATGCATGGCAGCAACTCAATCAATCATTTTAATATTAGTATAGACATAAAATAAAAAATCGTTTTATCCTTTTAAATATTTTGTGAAACATATTTTACACGTAAAATGTAAAGTGGGTTTGAGTTACGTAAAAGGAATAACTTACTCTTACTCTATAATTTTCTTTGGTTTTAAAAGTTTCAAGTTCAAATTTTAAAATTTATACTTTAAGATATATTCTTAAAGACATATTATGTTGCAAATCATTAAGACTAAGAAATTATTATAGTCAATATAAAAATAATTTGAAATAATTGTTATTTGTTAAATTAGTCATTTTACTAAATCTCCCTCTAAATTTGTCCAAACTCTCCTACCTCCTTCTCCCAGTCCAAGTCAAGGTGGCCAATTAAATTAGAGAGTGGGAAACACCCCATCAAAAATTCGAAGGTGAAATTTTGTGCATGGACCGAATTAAGAGATTGACATGACGTGCTTGACGATGCTTGTGCCTTGTCATCGACAACGCAGCTAAGCAGCATGTTTTGGAGACAATGAATGCCGTGCTTGAGATGTTTGTTGTCGTAACTGTAAGCCAATTTCTCAGTACTATATTTCCCCGAATCTAGGTTTCCTTTTTTTTTTTTGGACTAACAAAATTTGTATTTAAATAAAAAAACAGATATTAATATGCTACTTGAAATATTTTAAATACATACTTATTTACGGTGGCTGATACTTCATAAAGATTTCCACTAAAATTATTATTGTAGACATAAGAAACAACACAAACTCGAGTTCTCATAACAACAATTGGTTGAAATAATTACTTTGGCAAATATATGTTTTCTCCGAGCAAAAATCAACAATTGGAATGCATTCAAATTCGAAAATCTTTTCATTCCGAACCTAAGTTTGTACGCATGCGAAATGGACCAAAGTTCGAGACAGAGAGAGGCTTGGTCTCGTAGTCTAATTCCATCCTAGTCTATGGGTAGGAGCGTGAAATAGACCTCTCTAATTACCATACCTAACCCTATCTTACAGTTGGAGATTTTATACCTGTCTAGGCAAGGCCATGTGAGGTTGGGTACCCCCACGTTGTTCTCTTCGGTCTCATTTATTATTTTACTACCGTTTTCATGAAATTCAATGGCGATACGCCTAGAGCGGGAAAGAAATAACCATTGCGAAAGCAGGATGCAAAAGTTAAAAATGTACATTGGCGATAGGCATGCAATTGCAGGCACATGCAATGTAAATAATGAGTATGAGTACTGTTGGTTCTCCCCTACCTACTTTCTTTGTCTCGTAGTCCTCGTTTCTTCCCCTCGGTACTCTTTACTACTATTATATATTATTATATCTTTCGATTATTAATTTCCTTTGAGGATTAGTTTTCCATAGTAGTTGTTACTTTATGTTTTCTAAGCAGGATAATTTATGATCTCGTGACGATGGCTTCAATTTGTTTCCTGTCATGACAAATTATTTTCACCAAATTATTCGCGTTAATTTTACTATTATGCATGCTTAATTATCATGTTTTCTGTAGCACATGCAAGGTGTAAATGATATGCCAAAAGAAAAGTAGTAATTGTGATTTAATGCTATGATGATACCAGCTACTTGATAGGAACAGCTTAGTTTATATTTGCTGACACTCTTGCATTGAAATGATATACCGGCTTTGATTAAAAAAAATCAGGGGGCATGTAATGTAGTAGAAAAGAAAACGGCGTGAGAATTAAAACACCACCGTCCCTCCTCCAGATGTGAGAACTGAAGCGTGAATGATTCCAGTTCTGGATTAGAGTAGCTGGGAGTGCTTACCAAAAAAAAAAAAAAAATCCTATTCATGGAATCAACAATGAAACTGTAAATTAATTTTGAATTGCAAAAGAGAAAGTGCTGATAATAGCGTGAGAGAGGTCTTCGTATCTAAATAGAATTGAAGTCCGTATGTGTTTTGACGTAAGCTGCCTGGTAAAATAAGTTAAATGCCGACAACGTACGTTGCCATCTTATATAAATATATAAAAATTAAAATTTTTTGTATATGGCATCAAATGTTGACAGGTGAATGATTTTAAAAACCATAATTTAGTATTTAATAAATGTATTTTATTTTATTTAATATATTTTTAATTTAAAAATAATTCAAAAAATTAAATTGATTTATATTTATGTTTTTATTATTAACTTTAAATCACTCTCAATTCAATTCATATTAAAAATATTAAAATTTTAAACATTTTTTTATTTGACAAATTAAACCAATCAATATATAATTAATAAATTAATAAATACTACAATTACAATTATAAAATAGTTGATTCTCTAATCAATTATTTGGTACATTTATATTTGATTAAATATAGTATCCAATAATTGATGTATTTTATGTGTAAAAATATAAAGCAAATATAATTCAAAAAACTAAATTAATTATATTTATGTTTTTATTATTGGTTTTAAATCACTCACGAGTTTTATTATTTTAATATTAACTTTCATAATTTAAAATTATCTTATTAATTAACCTACAACACACATTTTGTATAAGTAGCTCTAGGTTAAGCATAATGCATCTTTAACCACTTCTCACTAATTTTATATCTTTGAATCACTACTCAACTCTATTTCAATTTTCTCTCTAATTTTCACTTTGCATCATTTTTTTGTCCGTACTGCTCAAATGTTATTTTTTTTTTATACTTATATTTTCTATTTCTTTAACTATGATATTATTTTTTTTAATATTTTTTTGTTGATAATTGATTTAAAGATGATTAGATATATACAAGAAAAGTCTTTTGCTAGTAGAGTCACTATCATAAAAGTTGATACCACTTTTGGTTGATACTATATGTCTTGTGGGTGTAACAAGAAACTATTTGAAATTAATAGAAAATTTCAAGATTATTCTTGTCCTTAATCCAACTCTAAGGTAATTAGTATTTATATTTTTTATATTTGATACATAAAAAAATTATTATCTCATGATAATAATAAAAGTATTTTAAATTATTATATTTTATTTATAATTGTAGAATTTTACATTTTTTATAGGTACAAGTTGAATATTGAGGCACAAGATAATTCTAGCACAAGATATTCATACAATTCATTAATATAGAAGTTACGGATTTAATTAATAAAGATATTGACGATCTTTATGAAATATCTACTAAGGTATTAAGTAAAAAATTATTTTAATTTTATTTAATATTCAAATTAATTGAATGATATATTTATACTTATAATTTAAGAAAATAGAAATTATAAAATCTAAGAGATATCTGAAAATCTCAGAGGTAAATTTTATGTTTTTGAGACAAAGGCAACCAAGTATAATCTTGGTATAAGTAGTACTAAACTAACAATGAATAAGTTGTATTATTTTGATCCTTTACTTGAATGTCAAAAATTATTAGAAGAGGTATCTATAAGCTTATTATAATGATTATATTTATTTTAAAGTTATATATCTAGATTATAACCCAACTGTTGTCAAATTACATATTGCTATTTTATCTACTCTTCACCCCTATCTATAAAATCTATTGGCTCATTCAGTAAAATGACACCTACTTCAAAGATAGCAAGAAATACTAGAGAATCAATTGTTGTATCTTTGCTTCAATAACAATTTATGAAAGAATCTCCCATAAAAAAGTTTGTATGCGATATTGATTTTAAAGATGAAAATTTTAATTTTTTGAAATAGAAAATATTATTGTCTTTTGTTTAGAAATTACTTGGATTTAATAAATTATAGTTTGAGTTTTCTTTAGAATTGATGATAATTATATAAGTATATTTAATATATAATTAATTTATTTTATTATATTAAAAAATATAAATTTAAATAAAAATGATTATATAAGTTATGAGTTGTTCATAAATTCATAGCTTATACTATCATTTAAAAGAATTTATATTTATATAAGATTTATTGATAAATGAATATACTTTCATGGATTGTATGAATTTAAAACTAGTGATTCAAAATGACTATTGACTATTGTGTTGTCCTACTCCTAACGATATCCACCTATATCAGATTATTCATTATTGTGCATATATATATATATAAGTTTATATTTGATGGATTATTAATGTATAAATTTTATATATTATTAATAAATCATATGATATATTTAATTAATGAGTAACTATTAATTTTTAAAATAAATATATAAAAAAACTATTTTTAAAAAAAATTTATTTATTAATGATATCGTTAGTTGATTTAGTTCATTAATGAGATAACATATATATCTATATTTATATATTTATATATAGACAATATAAAATCTAATGAATCAACTATAAACACTATTTATTTTTATATAATACTAGCTAGACTGGTATTTTGGCGCTGTGTTGGAGAAAGGTTGATCATTGAGAGAGAGAGAGCCTCTGCATGTGACGGATAGACCCGGTGGTTATGGAAGTTAAGTGTCAACGAATATAATCATAAAAGCAGATGCTATTTGCAAAGCAATATCCCCAACCACTGCAAACCAGTCAATTAGGAGGGACATACTTGAATACTTGATCCAAGCGCCAGCACCTTTGTTTTTAATTAATGCCATGTAATCAATATCTCCAAAATTCCCTGCATTGCCTGTTCAAGCTTAACAGCCATTCACGCACCTCACTTTTTGTTTGTTTGTTTTGGCAACTCAAACTTTTTTGCAAATTAGATTATATATATACACCCTTGATAAGTTGTCATGTGACAACTAAAATTTCACTTTAAATTTCATGAACTTGGTTAAGTAATAAATCATTATCCGTCAATTCAGATGATCGAAGGTGAATATCAGATCAGAGATACATGCATCCAGAAGGTGAATAGGCTTAACTGCATTTGTTGGTAATTATAGATGAGCTTCAAAGCCTGCTTTTTTATATATTAGAGATAAAAGATATGTTTGATATACAAGATTATGATAGGATAAGATAACATAATATTATGAATAAGATTAAATCAAATAATATCATCTTATCTTGTATTTGATATATACAAAAATTAAGATAAGATAATTTATTTATTGGTAAAAATTATTCTTTTTCAAAGTTTATATAATTTAAATTATTAATATAATTTTGAAGAGTATAATAGGATATGTAAATTCAATTTTATGGATTAAAAATTATTCTCTACACTTGGGAAGGATTAAATCATCTTATACCAAGAAGATGATTAATGCTCCTTATAATACTATCCATTTCTTTGGATACAAACTAAACTAACATAATAAAATATGATTATCATCCTATGCAACAAATATGATCAAAGAAATTCAAATAATCTAACTCATTGAACAAAGAAAAATATGCACCAATCATGGAGTTAAATATTCAATTGTCAATTTTTTTTAGGAGCTGAACTTAGATATTACTTTAACTAAATCAAAAGAAAAAGCTCTAGGATAACATTTTAGATAAAAATATTCGATTCTCAACAATAATATATAGGGCCTTTCAAGAATCACAAATGAAGTGGGTTGAAAAGGGATCAAAACACATGATTTTTTCACAAAATGGCAACAACTATACAAAGCATAAATTGTTTGAAAATGCTGTTTGATGATGTTGGTAACAAGCTGGAAAATTTCACTCTAATATCCAATGAAGCTATTTCTCTTTTTCAGAAGTTGATAAGCACAACTGATCTTAACGTCTTAGGCTGCTGTAAGGAATTCTTACCTGATCAGTGTTGATGCACCGGAGGATCTTTCTCTACCTGTCACTACAAATGAGATTAAGTCTTCGATGTTTGCTTAGAGTGGTGACAAGGCTCCTGGACCAAATGGCTTCACTGCATATTTTTTCAAATCTGTACGGTCAATTATGGGGGATGATGTGACTGCATCAATGCTCTAATTTTTCCAAACTGGCGGTAAGCTTTCAGCTTTTAACTCTTTCATTGTTGCGTTAGTTCTTAAGGTGCGATTGGTATGGAAAAATTTGATTCTCACGTTTGATTTAAAGTAATCTGATTACAAAAAAAAGTGATAAATTACCAATATTATCCAAAATTTTGGAATCAAAAACTTACATTTTCTTATGATATTTTAAGAATTCAGGAAAAAAGTTACTTTATTTTTAAATTTGATTTGAATAAAAGATTATGAAATAATTGTTACCGTTTTTAAAAGTATATCTAAAAGTTGTTGGAACTCAATTATAGGTTTTTGTACAAAAATTTTTTTTATATTGCAATTAAGGCATTTAGCATGAAAAAATATCTTAAATAATTATTTTTTATTTTTATAAATGGATTATTTAAAAAACGCCTTAAATAATCTTTTTATATTTTAAGATTTAGAGTTTCAAGTTAATATTTTTATAAAAAGATTATTTAAGACGTTTCTGTACAGAAAATATCTTAAATAATTTTTTTATATTTTTATAAATAGATTATTTAGGGCGTTTGTGAATAGAAAAGGTATTAAATAATCTTTTATATTTTATGGTTTAGGGTTTATGGTTAATATTTTTATAAAAAGATTATTTAAGGTGTTTCTATACAGAAAATGACTTAAATAATTATTTTATATTTTTACAAACAGATTATTTAAGACATTTCTGTGCAGAAATGCCTCCTTAAATAATCTTCTTATTTTTTAAAAGAGACTATTTAAGACGTTTCTAGAAAAAAAGTCTTAAATAATCCATTTTATTTTTTTAAAGAGAATTATTTAAGGTATTTTTTATTAAAAAAATACCTTAAATAATGCTCTTTAACAAATATATCAATATTATTTAAGGTGTTTTTAGACAAAAATGTCTTAAATAATACCACAAAATTTTTTTAAATGCATTATTTAAGGCGTTTTTAATCCAAAAATATCTTAAATAATCTTTTTTTTAATAAGGATTATTTAAGGTATTTTTGGTTTAGAATTTCCTTAAATAATACTCTTTAAAAAATGAAAGGGATTATTTAAGATGTTTTTCAACCAAAAATACATTTAATAATTTTTTCATTTTTTAAAAAATATTGGGGACTATTTAAGGTGTTTTCCAACCAAAAACACCTTAAATAATATCCAATATTTTTTTTATTGATGATATTTTATAAATAAAATAGCAATCATAAAAATATTTGTTTTCTTTTGCTAGTAGAAGCATTATATATCGTTTGGATATTTATTATTAATAAAAAATAATGAAAAGTTACCATCATATATGTCAAAAAAATTATGATAATTATTCAAAAATTAATATACATAGATTTTTTTTCAATCAAACGAGTGAATCTGAATACTAAATGTTCTAAAAAAAAAAAAAATCTTGGGTATCACTTTTTGGAATCACACTTATTTTTGGAATCTACGATTCCATAAATCAAACGCCTCCTGAAAATCAAAGTCCTAGTAGCATTTGGGATTACATTTATAGACCAATCTCTTATTATTCTGTAATCTGCCAATGTATCACTAAAATTTTGGCTAATTAATAGACCAAATAAACGTTGCTCTCCATTAATCAGTAGCAATCAAAGTGCTTCTAAAGAGGAAGGAGCATAACTGATAATGTGTTAATGGCTCTGGAGTTGGTTAGGGGCCATGGCAGAATCACTTTATCACTTAGGTGTGCAGTTAAAATTGATTTGTAGAAGGCCTTTTACTCCCTGGGGATTCATTCTTACAGTAAGGTGTTTTAAATGTTTTGGACATTTAAAGAGGAGCCCTGTAATTGCCCTCTTGAGAAGATGCAACGTAATAGAATGTACCATGTCAAGAGAAGGCCAGAAAGACGAAAAAGAAAAAAAAAGATCTCTGTAGTACTGAGATTACTAATAATGTGGTTATCAATGTCCAAAAAAGAAAGGGAATGTGAGTTTGAATAGGATAATGGTATAATATAGTATATAACCAAACCAACCTTCATAGTGGGAACATTGAATTTTTATTATTTTGTTGCTTCAAGGATTAAAGCCATAAAAATTTTGAAAATTTAAGAAAGTCACCAATTTCTTTCTGGAATCTGTTAATAGTTTTTTTTTTTCTTCTTATATTTAAATTGCAAGATCACTGTCAAAACTGCTTCGTGGTTATATCATTTTATTGTTCTATTAAAGGATTTCAGGGAACACCATGCATTTGTGGCACTTTTAATATAATAGTCTTTTAATTCCTTTAGCTTGCTGCGTGGTTAGACACTTGTGCAATTTTCTAATCTCTGTGACTTCCACTCTGTTCCTCAGTACTCAGAGGGGTTTATGCACACCCGGATGCGGCAGCATGTGGAATCACTAATTCAGGTAGCATCGTGTGTTACTTGATTACGTTTCTGTCAACAGCATGTTTAGTTTAACGGTGGTTCCATAAGATCAATTTTGCAGCAAGCTTTCTTGCTGATTTCTTTTGATTATTTGGCCAGTAACAGCTTCTACAGATGGTAAGAATCTGTATGTTTTGTCATGCAGGCTCTCAATCGTGCCAAACCAGATCGGGAGAAGAACAAGAAAACAGCACATACAAGATCTTTCAAACGTCTGGTATGTTATGCTAATGCTAAACTTGATACTCGGCAAGATGGATTTTGCTGATGCTAAATAATAAACATGCTTGGTTATAGAGCCTTAAGGACAGTCGCACCTATTCAAGTCCATAAATGTGCTGTTGAGATGCTCATCATACCTCCAGGAATACTTTTCCCAGGGTTTTGCTTGCATAAGCATGAGGATTGATTTGCTGCGGGAGCTTTTATCCAAGCAAAACGAACTTATTTTTTCGGGTAATAGTACAATTTGTTTGTAGTCATCTTGTCGGAACTGAGAAATGCATTTAATTAGATCATTTAAGATGGCTATGCTTAGATTTTTTTTTTTTTCAAAACACGCCAAAGGCACTAGATAGAAGAGTGCGGATTATCAAATGAGATCTTAAGTTGTTGAGTGCATCTGCTGTAAATTGAAAACATCCGGAGGGTGCTGGACCAACAGTATTTATTGGGATCGAGAAAACAGAGCCAGTTTTGATGTATGTGACTTGTCGCAACTCTCAAGATGGTGAGTTTCGTTTTAGATTACAATTTCCGTAATTAAAGATCATGTTTTTTAAGGCACACCATCCATGTAGCTGTAGAAAACCCGTAGTTATGCACTCTCCGGTTTAGGGAGTTGTCGCTCGCTCCAATATATGCTAATCAACGATTGACATTGCTATTAAGGCTACATTACCGACTAAAAGATGTTCAATATATCCATAAAAAAAAAAAAAAAAAAAAGTTCAGTAGCCCTTTGGTATGGCCACTTTGACAACTAGGAAGAGTTAAATGAGTAAATACTCCCCAAGATTGAAGTTTCACTACAAGGAACTTTCCCGAGTAATAGAGGACGAGATCCAGTGAATAAGAGTACCAAACAAAAGTTGAGCCGCATAAGCTGTTGGCTGTCATTTTCAATTTTTTTCCTTTTTTTTTGGGGGGGGAGGGGGGGGGGGGGGTGGAATATCAGGTTACTAAGAACTTAAGCCAGATGTTCTTTTTCTTTTGGTTGGAATACGGCAATTGATTTCATATAACTATATGCATCTCGGCCAAAACAAAAGTTGTTACTAGTGAAGCAAAAACTAGCACTAACCTGCAAATGGTACCAAACTTTAAACTCTTGACAGTTTTTTTGTTGCAAATTTTTTAACCATAGCAATCTTCCAATCATGCAAGCAGAACCTAAAATGCATTTTCACATTGACTCATAGTTGTAATGGAATTTCACATTAATCCATGGCATAATTAGGAGCCACAGCTAAAATCCTGCTATCTCTAGCTGATCGTGCTGCACCTTCACCCTCTTCTTGCCTACCATCATCAATCACAATCAAGTGACCTTCCCTCCGAATCAATCTCTGCATCACAAAAGATTATTAAGAAATAGATGGATTCACCATATTTTGTTGAAATACAGTAATCAAAGGTAATTAAAAAATACTAGTAGTTTTACCTCAATAAGTGATCTAATTCGTTTAATTTCTATTTCCACTTCTGTAGTGGAGCTGTAGTTGTTTTTCTCATTCTGCTGATTCACATACCACTGGATTAAATCACCCTGACTCATTCCAGCCAGCCCAGTCTCTGCAAAACATCAAATTGACTCAAATTCAAAATAATGGATCTCATAACCTATCCATTTTGCATGGACGGAAGGATGGGTTTTTTAGCAAACGTGATAACTCAGAATCAGCACTAGAACATTAGAGCATCTTGATCTTGCATTTTCAAAGAAGCAAATTTCAGGCTAAGGTGATAAGAAATTTTTAAACACAAGTATTCATTCTTATGTTTAAGCAAGAATCTCAAGCTGCTGATTGTGAAAACATGAAAGGTTTTACCTTCTTGCTTTACAGCTTCTTCATGCTGTCTAAGTCGCATTACAAGGGCTTGAGTAACCCGCCGAAAATATTCTTCCTTTACCCTATATTCTTGCTTTTGTTGATTGGCAGAACCTACTCCTTTTTCAGAAAGATGATAGTTCATTTCCGTCCTGAAACCAAGTGTTTATGGAAAGAAAGAGATACAAGTAAGATAGCTTATATAGTCCTACCTGTACTCCCCGAAGCTGGATCAGCTGGTTCAGCATCAGGTTGGCCAGAATTATCATTTCTATCATCAGCACCTTCACTATTTCCTTCTTGAAATTCTGACAAATCAATCTCAGTGGATTCCACACTGCATGGTTAAGAGAGACATTATCAGAAAAACTGAAACAGAGAAAGAATGGTTGAGAGAAGAGCATTTAAGATTCTACAATCGACACATTATTAGCCTTGCCTTATTATAGATGTTTTCAGCAATCTCACCGCTACACGAACATGTCGAGGTTGCACCTGCAAAAGAACTATTTTTCTAGCTCCAAGGTGCATGATAACGAAAGAAAAGTTAGATAGGGTTTTCTAGATAAAGCACCTGAGTTTCCAAATAACTCCGAGCAATGGCCTCAGACAACCTGATTAATGCTTCCAGCTGCCTAACTGTCATCCGGTACGCAACTCTGCTGCCAGGAGCCGTATCACCTCGTCTGAGTGAAACATAAGACTCAACCAAGAGTTTTCTTGCTTCTAAGGTTAGCTGCATTTAAACTAGCACCATTTAGCTACGCAAATGCAATGAAAAATAACCATATCCTACGCAGTGAAAGGTTATGCAGAAACCTTCGGTTTTAAAGTTTTCGCATATGTAACGTATCGCTTCAGTTGTGCAGTAGTGAATGCAGGATGAAGTGCATCTTCACGCTTCTGGTGAACTCTCACAATATGGTGGGCAATATGGTAATCAGTTTGATCATCTGGGTCATCGATCATGACATATACCAGATCAAACCTAGAAAGGATAGCTGGAGGGAGAGCGACATTGTACTGTAAAGGAAGAAATACATCAAAGTTGTCAGTTTACAAGAGAATATGTCAAACTTAAAATCAGCAGCAAATACTGAAAAACTGGGGGAAAAGATTGCAAATGCATATTCAAATCAGATTTAATTGCTTTCTATGATTACAGGAATTCTTTAACCTTGAGTGGCTTAGACTTATCGTAGCGCCCTCCGGTAGGATTTGCTGCAGCTAGAATTGATGTCCGGGCATTTAGTGTAGCTTGTATCCCAGCTTTAGTAATGCTTATGGTCTGTTGTTCCATGGCCTCATGAATTGCAACCTTCACATAGAATTGCAAATCATACACCAGATAATTCTGAATATAAAAACTGTTCTCCATTAAAACAATATGAGCATTACCTGATCTCTGACATCCATCTTGTCAAATTCATCAATGCAACATATGCCATTGTCAGCCAGCATCAGTGCACCTGCCTGGAAATAGGTCAGATGTAATTTTTCAGAGATACCTAAAGCAGGGGTTTGATAAATGAGTTGATAACTGGGATACAAAGAAGAAAAGGTGAGTATAAATATATTTTCCAAAAGTTCACGTTTTGCAAATCAGATGTCAAAATTAGTTTTTCCTTAATAAACATTATCCTCAAGCTGTACAACAATGAAAAGTGAAAGGAAGCATGCAGAAACTTGAAATCTTTTGTATGCTGTGTTTGGGAACATGTAATTAGGAGAGTGAATTTGGAATTTGGTTTTCATATAAAATGTGAACATGAATGCAAACATAATGTAAAAATTCATAACGATTCGATGTACTCATGTTTGAGCAAGTATAAGAAGATGAATCTGAGATTCATCATTCCATGGATATTTCAAATTCAGTACTAAGTAAAGATCTTATAAAATTCATGAATTTGATTTTAATCCTATATCTAACAAAATTCATGAATTTGATTTTAATCCTAGAAGCTGTATTTTTATGAGTTCTATAGTAGAATTTAAACTATATTTCAAATTGAATCCCTTGTTCCATATTTCAACTTTCAAAATGCAACCTTGTAGTATCTCCTACAGGATTGATCAGAACCAGAAAAAAAAAATCTGCAGACACATCTATTCAAACATCATATCCAAGTCATTCCCAAATTAGCTTAGTTGTCTTTATTCCCAGACATTATAGCAAGGCACATTACTCATTATCACATTCAATATTTCACCATTATATATCTACTTCTGTTCTCTGGCAGTCTTATTACGCACTCAAATTTACTAAAGTAGCTATTTTTTAATGATGCATAACTCTCACTAGATAATGGCGCCTACAAATGCACTAAGCATTTAATCCAAGCCATTTTTTAAGATTTTCAGAACTACCAAAAATTTAAACAAAATAATTTACTGTATAAAAAGTTTGGGGATATATCAATATGACATCTTGTTCTTTATTTATCTAGACAGAAAAGGACCACGTCTATGCACAGACACATTACAATCGAGCACAGCACAATATAGTTTTTATAATTACTAGAGCCAAATACGAGTCATAGCACCACGCAGAAGATAAATATAAGATGAATGCTACCTCAATACAGAATTCACCAGTTTCTGGTTCTTTGGCCACAGTTGCAGTCAATCCAGCAGCAGAAGAGGATTTACCAGATGTATAGACAGATCTGGGAACAATACCCGATGTGTATCTGCAAATAGAAAGACCACCATAATTTAAGTTCTCCAAGTATATAACCCACAGCTCCACATAATAAAAAGACATACTTGAGAAACTGGGACTTTGCACAGCTGGGATCTCCAACTATACAAACATTTACGTCTCCTCTCAGATTGATGCCTTCATGAGTAAACTTGTGGACGCCGCCCAAAAGCATAAGCAGAATTGCTCGCTTGATATCTTGGTGACCAAAAACAGTTGGTGCAATGCTGTCAACAAGCTTATTGAAGAAATCGGGGGTATCTCTCATTCTTTGAATTTCCTTAAGCTCCTCCGACTACAAGTAAAATAAGCAGAATAAAAAACTACTGAAGACTTGCCCTTTTGTGGAATAAAACCCACTATCAGTAATCAAGAAAACATCTAGAGCACTGCAAGGTCATGCAAATATGCAAATCGCAAAGTGTGATTTCATATATGCAAATCAATTTAAATATGCAAAGTCAAAGACTACATTTCAGATAGATCAATGACTTAGATGGCATCCTCAGAAAGCAGAAAAAAGAAACAAAAACCTTGAAGGACATTCTAAGATGTAGAAATGGCCCAAGATGAACAAACTTATAATTGCATGTAGAATGGAACATGACAGGACGATAGAGGATGGTAACAAAAGTAAGGCGCATCAAGAACTAACTGTGAACTGTTGGTCATCTTCATCACCAGCCTTCTTTCTATTTCTGATGTCAACATCCTTTCTGCCATCAGAAACCTAAAGAAAGAAATCTATCAGAAATTGGTCAAAGCATACCGCTAAAGCCTTTAAAGGGGATTGCCAATGATAAGCCAATGAATGACAGACCTGAACTGAATTGGCAATAAAGGCTAGACGATAGGATAGGTCTCTAACTCCCAATGCACGAAGACCCCTCACACCTTCGTGTCCAGCAGTAGAATTCTTGCGCTGAGAAGCTTCTCTACGGCATTCTGTTCTTTCCCCAGGGGAGGCCAGTGCCAATATGTCAGGTATCACAACAACAGTACCGGTGAAGATGACACTAAAACCACATATAAATCTAAGTTAGAGAAAACGTGGGGAAAGATGCAAAACGCAAAATCAAGGGAGCAGAGTCAATGTGGATGCATGAAAGCAAATTATCTTACGTGTCGCCTGCTCTAGCCAGTTCGACAATCTCATGGCGGAGAATAACATCCAATGATCTAGGTAAGGAGCCAGCAGGTATCTCTTTGGAAGTCTCCTGCAGTCTTACCCTCTGCCAATCTGCAAACTTGCTCTCTTGTCGAAGCAATGCCCATTTTGTTCTATTTAGACATGTTGCACTGACACAGGTTGTTGGCTGTAGCAGGAATAAGAAATTATAGACAAACAATGAAAAACAAAAGTTAACTTATAACAATTTAAGAGAATGAGAAAGAGGGGAAGCTAGATAATTGAGGAAAACGGCAGACCTCAGTGTACTTGAACTGCTGTTCAACATTCTTGATAACACTTCCGCATTCCAAGCACTTGAAAGTTCCTTGGAGAAGCTCAGGTCTGACTTCGCTTGTCCGTGTGACTACTCCTGTGACTGATACTAGCTTTCCAATTTCTGCTGTGGTTAATTCTCTCAAGCTGCAATTGGGGTTTGAGGAGATGTAAGCAGTATATTATTTGATTGTTGGGGAATTAAAAGGGAGCGCGTGCATCATTAGTTAATAACTGAGAAATTTAGTTGTTGGAAGTAAATTTATTTATGAGGATTCGAGTTCTGAGAGAGACTGAAAATAAGTGCTATTCTATTCCATGCTATTCGATTATTTGTATCTTATACACACACACACACACACATATATCTAGTTCTAAACTAATTATAGTAGAGAGGTTATGAAAATTCATAAAAAAAAAAAAGGGTATACCGCTTGGTGAAGGGAATGTTATAAAAGGCAACATTGATGTCCTTATTGGGGTTATCATCCGCCTCCGCAATAACCGTGGGATTCTGCTCCATCACGAACCTCTTGCACGCATTCTTCAAGTACGGCTCGAATCTATAGTAGAAGCAGTATTAACACCCGGGTCAAGATTGAATTTTGAAAAAAAAAAGTAATGAAATCTCAGTCTCAATTGAATATTGGGCAGCTGACCTCAAGTACTCATCAGCGATGGCCTTCTGGAGAATGTCGTTGTAAAGCATGACATGCGAGAAGTCGATGAACATGGTGCTTGACCCGTTGGCTTCCATCGCCTGTATCTCCGTTTCGTAATACGATTCCCCTACTCGTGGATCCACCCTGAAGCTGTTACATTTATTTATTTTTATTTCAATTAAAAGATTGTCCAATGCGAATGAAATGGGATTCAGATCGCACGAGATAAGTAACTGTAACTGCAAAACAAAAACAAACCTCTTGAGGAAGTCGAGGAATATGTTCTCCACTCTAATTGCCTTCTCATCAACAAAGCATCCTCCGTACGCCTCCATTCTTTTCCAGAACACCCAAAACCTTCCTTCTCTGTAGCCTGCTACAACCGAACTAGAGCTCTAATTAACTCCCTCCCTCCCCTCGTATGGCGGGAATTTCCCATGGGGCCCACCACTTTTTCCCGCCAAAACCCCTCCGGGCCCTTCACCCTTCTTCGTCGTCTGTTTCTGGGCTTTTCAATTGGTCAAACCCTTTTTTGGGCTTTCTAACATATGGATTGTTTTTTCATCCAAGATTGCTTGCTCCTGCGGCCTGCCTCCTGGATATCCAAACAATTTCAAAACATGTTGGATGGTTTGTTTTTGTTTTCGGTTTTTTTAAACTAAAAATAAAGTTTTGAAAATTGTTAAAAACAGAAAAATGGTGTTTTCAGTTTTTTTAAAATAATTTTGCACTATTACCACGCCGATACTATTCGTTGAAATTACAATTAAATGCTACAGTGACGCTACATGTATTTTATTAATAAAATAAAATTTTTATTATACAAATATTATATTAATAAAAAATATATATTAAAAATATTATTATATTTATTATATAAATAATATCATATTATTAATAATAAATTGAGTCTAAAAACTTTAATTGCTTTCTCTTACATGTTTTTGTTTTCATATTTCTAAAACAAAAACATTATATCCAAATATGTTTTCAAATTCAATAAATTAAAAATAAAACGAAAATAAAACAAAACAAAATTTTCAAAAACATAATATATAAAACAAACAACAATACCAAATGACCCCTAATGTAATTCAAAATATATATTTTTTTCTATCAAAACTCATTAAATACTATGATTGAATTCATTACTTTCTCTCTTATTCAATATTATAAATATTAAGTTTTAATAAAATGATTCAATTGCGTAAACATTTTTCTTTAACCTTTGCATTGTTTATAAGCATCACTTGATAGATCATAGTTTTACTTTATGTTTTTTTTTTTCCTTTTTCAATGTCAATTTATTAGTTTTCTTCCGTATGCTTTCACTTTTACAGATTCAACACCAAGTATTTTAAATATCTACCTTTAATATGCAGTTATCATTTGCTATTAAAGTTTCCTTTGCTATTTATTTAATCACTCTTACTAATCTCCTATAAATGGACATAATATTTATTATGTCTTTACAGCTTTTTTTTTTTTTTTTTTCTCTTGCTATGCATCTTATGAAATGGAATATTTTTGTTTGGTTTGCTAATTGTGGTTCAAAATGTACATATTCACCTTTTCTCGAGTTGTACTATTAAGTCGATGGCTTAATTTTCTAACGACAAATATGAGAAAATTATAGATTTTGGAGCCCTCAAGGTATGAATGGTATTATGTCTATGAGTTTGTGGATTTCTTTTGTCAATAAAAAAATTCATGTAACAACATTTGAAATTTTCTCTCCTATAAGATCTTCAATTATGCTAACTGAGCCAGTACACAGAAATTTTATGATTAGAATCTTTGTGGACATGCAAAGCAAAAAAAATTATCAATACTATATTAGAAATTGTGTAATAATTTATGTGAGTGTTATTGTTTAACTATTTTTTTTACCTTTTTTTATCTTTTATGTGATATTGTTTGTTGATCTCGGGATTTTCCTTTTGGTGTTTTATAATTTTATTGACGTTATTTTATTTTATTGCTATAAAATATAATAATGGTATGATAATAGTGTCATTATATTATATATAATCTTATTTGGTAAATCACAAAAGAATAATTATTAAATTATTAATATAATATTTATGTTTGATAGAAAAAAAATCCTAAATCTTATAGCTGTTGTTTTCTTTTTTACAAATCAAATAAAAGTAAAACAAATAGAGTGCAAACCCTACTTTTCTCATAATATCTTATTTGATAAAGGGATTAAACTTCAATTTTTTGTTATAATATAATAATTAATATCGCAGAGAAAAAAAATGTTATTGATACCTTTCAAATTATTTAACAAAATTTTTTTTTTAAACATAGGGCTTAAGGTATCTCCTACCGCTGTACAAATTTTGATATTTGCCTTTAATAAGCAACCAATCTTATGGCAAAATTTCAATATATAAATTCTTTATAATTTCATAGTAGAGTGTTGTTTTATCAAATGGCTTGCTTTTACATTTTACATTATTAATTTTCTTCTATATTATGATAGAGAATTTTATTGATTTTAAGTGAGATTTTTATTGTAGTTGCCGATTTTGTTATGTGATTATTTGCTAAACCATAGAAAACAATCCTTAAAGATATAATATTGCAACATCCAAAAATTAAATTAAAACCTAACAAGCACATATATAATAAATTATGATAATAAATTTTCTTTTCTTTTTTAAAGAAAATAAAATTTACCATTCATATAATAGTTTTGATCTTCGTATACTTTATTAATAGATGTATATTAATAGATCATCGTGAATAACATGTAATCATTTACTAGAATTACATTTTTTTCCTAGAAAAGTCAAAAGAAAACCTTATATTAACATTTTCTATAAATCAAATTTACTAAAATATTATTAAAATATATTATTAAAATTGCACCAAAATATATCTACATTACTCTTATAATTCTAAGATATCCATTTATTATTTTCTTAAATAAAATTAACTCATGTTTAATTAGAATAAACATAAATACTGCAAAATTGATGAAGAACTTTGAGTTAATGTAAATTTTCGCTTTCTTTTTCATTAACAATAATAGTGTTTAAATATTATATTCGTATTAGAAAATCACTGAATTAAATTGAACAAATAAATCAATCAACATTTATATTAGCATATAATCGGACAAATTCAATATAGAGTTTGACAAAACTCACATATGGTGAGACTTGGACCTTGAATCTCAAGGTTCCAAGGCCTTTTTTCCTCACTACTAATTAAGTAAAGGTTTTATTGACAAAAGTACTTTTTCTTACATAAGTAATTTTAATGTATATATATATATATATATATACAAATTTTATATTATTTTATTAAGAATACTTATTTGTATATATAATATTATATATATATATATATATATATAATAACCATCATACGGGCCACGGACTAGGAAATATATAAAAGTAAAAGCTTTTGGTAAAAAGGAAAAATGTCCAATATAGATAGCTTATAATATTGACATGTGGATAATCTCTATCAATCATCACGTGTCTTGTACTAATTATATTATTCATATTTATTTTTCTTTAAATTGATATGAATTGATTTGATTTCATAAAAAAAATTTAAATATTTCAATACATTAATTATATTTATTTTTTAATTTTCAATTAATTTACCTTTTATTTCCAATAAAATATCATAAATTATAGATTAAAGTTAAATCAATGATACATTAGAATCAAAGATTTCTTAATGATTCAAAAAAAAAATAATTAAACAACTTTTTAATGATTCAAATAACTTCTATTGAAATCTAATTATAAATATTATAAAAAAATTTATGACCACTATAATTACGATTAAGAGTTGACTCCTTAATTAATTATTTGATACATTCATATTTGATTAAAATAGTATCTAACTGAATAATGGATGTTATTCACATATAAATATATATAAATAGTATGATGATTTTATATATTTATATACATTAATGATATATTATAATGTTAGATTTTTGTGTTTGTTATAAAGTCAATCATACATTCTAATGTTAGATTTTATTTATATAAGTTGTGATTAATAAGCCATGCATCCCATAACATTATTGCTCAAATTAATTCAATTAATAATATGAATTACAAATAAATCAATGATACAATATAATCAAATATAGAAGTCAATAAATATATCTAATTAATTCTCCATCATTAATATTTCAACCTCAACCAACTTATCAAAATAAATATTTTCTTTATTCAACAAATTAAATCACGGCTAAAATAAATTTTAACTTAATTTTATAAATAATTCAAAAAAAAAATTAATAAACACTACAATTATGGTTATAAAAGATTTTATTTAATGATTTAATAATTTTTTAAAAATATAATTAATAAATTAATAAATACTAAAATTATAATCATAAAAAAGTTTATTTTCTAATCAATTATTTGATATATTTATATTTAATTAAATATGGTATCTATTTAAGTAATTGATATATTTCATTTATAAATATAGAAAGCAAAACCATTATTTGACCATCATTCACTAACAATTTTTATTATTTCGATATTAACTTTTTTAATTTAAAGTTGTCTTATTTATTAACCTACAACACACTTTTTGTATAAGTATCTCTAGGTTTTTAATTTTGACAAGCGATGTATATTTAACCGTCTTTTACTAATTTTATATATTTTGATCACCACTCAACTCCACTTCAATTTTCGCTTTAATTTTCACTTTGTATCATTTCTTAGTCTGTGTTGCTCAAATGTTATTTTTTCTTTATACTTATATTTTATATCTATTTAACCATGATATTAGGTTTATTTTTTAATACTTTTTTGTTATTTCTTAAGTATCAGTTTGCCTTTATTGCAAAATTATATATGATTTTTTGTGATTTATTTCATATAAATATATTATTACTTTTTACTATATTTGTTTGGTTTATTTAATAAATTATTTGTAGTTTACTAGTAACTAAATAAGGTTTATATACACAATATGGGCACAAGAATAAATAAACAAAGGAGAAGGGTAATTTTAATAAAAAAGCAACATTCGCGACAAATTATGCCATGTAATTGAAAATAGATTTTCAAGGTCATATTCTACTATAGATGTTGAAAGTTGTTCTTAATATCAATCAAGAACTACTCAAGTAACACAAAACTCCAAAAACATTTTAAGGAACAGTTCTATCCTTTTTACAGAGAACATTTACCCAAATTATGATATGTAAGAGTGTAAATAATACATTAATGCTTGTAAGCTACTCGGGTTCAATTTGAATAAAACTCAAATTTGACTCAATAATTGTTAAGTTGAGCTTTAGTAGCTCAACTTATCAAATGAGTCGAGTTTGAGCATTTTAATATCTGACTCGAGTAGCTCGCGAGCCTAATTAAGCTTTTATATTTTAATATATTTTAATTAATAATTTACTATTTTTCCCTTAACATACTTAACCTAGAAAACCCTAATTAGTTTATGTGCCTAAACCCTTTATCTTTTAGTTTATAACTTTTTAAAGTGCATCATTTTCTTGATTTTTCTTTGTTTGTTGTTTACTATGTATGAAAAGGGAATGGCTGGCAAACTCTACTTAATGCCTTTGCTTTAAGCAATTAATTGCAACTTTAGTTTTTTTGAAGATATGGATTCTTCTTATAATATTCAAAGAAATACTACCTTTCTTTGGATTTGATTGAAAACTTTATATTTTGTGCTTTGCTCTTTTGGAATCATCTTATATATTATCATACTTAATAAAGACTATTACTTTTTTTCCTCTTCGTTTGGTACATTGCTAGTGCCTACCTGCTTAGGCTTAAAAATTTAAGATTCTACTTTTACTTCATTTTTGTTATCACTGGTTTATAATTGTATTTGAATCATTTGGTGAGTTAGTATTATTATTGCTATTATTATGTTATTATCTTGAAAATATATTATTTATTATCGTTGATAAGAAAATAATTGTAAAAAAATTTCAAACTTGAGCTCATCTTCAAATAAAATTAATTGAGTTTTTGTCGAGTATAAAAATTAAGTTTATTTTTACATGTTAAATGAGCTTAATCGAATGAGTTCAAGTAACTCGATTTTTATTTTGAATCGAGCTCAATAAAAAAAAATTAGATCAAGTTCGAATCGAATTTTGAGCTTCTAATTTAAAGTCAAGTTTGAGTTCAAGTAAAACTCGAGCTTGATACTATATTGGCTCAAACTTGATCTATTACATCCCTAATAGTCCTTACCCATAGAGCAACATAATCAATACAAATGGTCATTCTCAAGAATGAACCCAACTCAACAGATCTCCATTTACTTCTATTATTCATGCTGCAATGACAAATTTTTTTTTTTTACATGTGCAAGTGGAAATGGTTCTATTAGCACATGGACAAATTTTAACACAATTCCTCCATAACAGGCATCCAGCATTGTATGTTTATGTTTGTTACAAAGCTATATAATCTAGATGATAACTAAACTTTAATCCAATTACAAATTGTTGTTTTATCTATCTCTTTATCTTCATTTGTGAAATTTATTAACTCATCGTGTAAAATGACACATTTTTCAAAGATAGAAAAAAATACTCAAGAATCAATTACCACATATTTACTTCGACAACTTATAGAAGAATCTCTTATGAAAAAAGTTTGTAAACAAGATTGACTTAAAGACAACAAATTTTTTAATTTCTTAGAATCGAATAGACTATTGCCTTTTGTTTAGAGATTACTTGAATTCAATAAATTATAGTTTGAGTTTTTTAAAAATTTGATGATAATTGCATAAAAATATCCAATTTGTAATTAACTTATTTTACTTTATTAAAATATAAAAAATTTAAATAAAAATGATTATATAAATTTTAAGTTGTTCATAAACTTCAAAGCTTATATTATCATTTTAGAAAAAAATTCTATTATATATAAATTTATTGACATATATGCTTCCATGCATCATACAAGTTTAAAACTTGTGTGTGTGTATATATATATATATATATATATATATATATATATATATATATTATTACAACATACATAGACATCTGATAAGATTTGCCACAATGATGCTTTTGTAGATAATTTTTTGAATAACACGTAAGATAGCTTTTTAAAAGAGTATGATAGCATTTTTTAATTACAAATTAGATAATCCTAAAATTTTTAAATAGCAAAATTATCCAAATTATAATTAAAAATCAAATCAATATGGATATATATTTTTTTAAATTAAAATACTAAAATATGGATTTCATCTTTATAATAAATAATTTTACTTATTTACCAAATAACCTTATTTAATAAATTATTTAATCATCAAAATCCTTCAACATGTTTAACAATTACAAAGATTGAATTTATTCAAATCCTTCAACAACCTTTTTTATCATGTTTTGAATAAAAAAAAATTATCTTTTAAAAAATTTACGTAAAATATTGAAATTTCAAATAATTTTTATATTAAATCTTTAAAATAATAATATCGATTATATTCATCTCAACTTTAATTATAAAATTTATATTTTCAGTATATACAAAAAAATTAATTTTATATTTATTACTTATCATGTCCTTTTTAAATTTAAAAATTATCTATCCAATTCTAATTGACACTTAATAGTTCTTGTGAAATTTAAAACTATATATGCAATATGTTATATCAATTTTTTATTTTTTTTATTTACAACTTTTTTCAAAATATATTCTATTACAATTATAATTTATTTTTTTGGTTTACAACTTTTTTTAATATATATTTTATTACTATTGCAATTTCATTCTTATAACAATAATAAAAATTTCAATTTCTTTTTTCTTTATCACATATCTCATAATATTTTTCCTATTTTCAGTAAAACACAACCTATTACTAGAGACAAATAATTAGAAACAAATATAACTTTTAACTCTAAAAAGTAGAAAAAGTAATTTTTAGGGGCAAAAGCAATATTTGCCTTTGTACGTAATATAATTTGCCTCTATTTCCTTAACGTGCCACCTTCATTACTCTAAAATTCCATTGATATTCTCATCAGTCCCCTCCTTGACTCACTTGATCTCATTCAACTAATATTATGTTTGGATTGAGGAGAAAAAAAGGAAATGAAAGAAAAATAAAGAAAAGTAATGGAAATAGAAAAAGCAAATTTTTTTATTTAGATAAATTTTTAATTTAAAAGAAAGTCAGAAGATGAAAACAAAAAAACTTTTGATTTCCCTTATAATCTTTACCTTTTTAATACTTAAATTTGGAAAAAAGCTAGAGAAAAAAAAGTTGAAAAAAAATTTTTTTTATGAAAAGATTATTATATCCATATTTTTATTATGAGATATATTTGATTATATAAATGACACTTTTTATAAAGATAATTTATTTTTATGAGTATTTTATATAACATCACAATTTATAAATATTTTATAATATTTAAAGCCTTAATAACAAACAAGTTAAATTATTGTCAGAAAAAATTAAAAAGTTGAAATAAACATAAAATTAAGAGTAAATCAATAACTAATTAATATATTTTACCGTATTAAATATATTTAATTTTTTCAAAAAAATTTATTTATACAAGTTAAGTAGTATAAAGATATATTTGTATATTATATGTTACTTTATTAAAAAAATTATAATTAGAGAAAATAATATGATAAATTATTTTCATTATTTTCATTATTTATCCAAACAATAATTATTAAACTTTTTTATTTTTTATTTATTAATTTTAATTATCCAAATAAAAAAATATATGTACCATTTTCTTTTTTTAAAAAAACTTTCATTTATTGTCTTTTTCTTTTATTTCTTTCACTAATATCTAAGTGTAAAAGCAAAAACTTAAAACTTCTCGCACTTCTTTGTCTAAAAAGTTTCAAATATACCGATTTTGTGCCTTTTTCAAACCTAATCTCATCAAATACCGAGGGCTATTCTCAAATGAAGATCTATGCTTTCTTTAATCTCATCAACTTCGTCGATCAATTTGGCCTGAAATCTCCAGCAGAGCTCTTATCATGTAAGCTGATAATTGTTTATGTTGGTTTGTTTGTTTTCTTTTCTTTTTCTTTTTCTTTTTTTTAATTTTAATTAGGGCGTTTGGTTATTTTGATCTAATTGGTGGCTTCCAAAATGAAAGGAAATAAAATGAAGAAAGCTCTTCTAGATAACCTTTAATTGGTTTAAATCAAAGAATGTTGCAAAGTTAGGGCTAAGAGTTGGGTTAAAGCTACTTTCATTCGGTGTCAGGTAAGTCGTTAAACCCTATTGTTTCCTAGTTTTTGATATAACTATAGCCTTAAGAAGTTGGGAGCTTCTATTGCTAATTGTTCAAAAATCTTAAAATACCATAAATACATTGTTGTCTTATCATATAACACTGTTTGAACTTTTAAGGTTTGACACTTAAAATCTATTGAAAAACGATGTGTGTATTTGTTATCTTAAACATTGTTGGAGAGTAGAACAATTTCATAATGATTGAAGAGTATATTAGCCTTTAGATGTATTCTATTGATTTTTATATATTTAAGGAATTTTAGATTATTTTATACCAGTTAGTTTATTTCTTTAACGAGTATTAGGGATAACAGGCAGGTTATAAATACTTAAATTTTTTTCAGTTTCAGTGGCGTTATATGAATAATGAATGATGAATTGGTTTAACAGATTTTATTATAAGGATTTTCTCCTTGGTTCTTTCCCTCTTCTTCCCTTGTTCTCATCCGATTTCCAGTCTATGTATCTCTTTCCCACCTTTTTCTTTATTAGTAGTTTTGTAATGTTGTGATTGAATCAAATAACATATAAAGTTGATCACTCTTGGTTTTTGGTCCTTGGTTTGCTAGATAGAGCATGACTCATTAATGATTTTCTTCTGGTTTTCTAGAGTCCCTTACTTTTTTATCAGTGCTTTAAATCAATATTTAGATTTTTGGACGTTGTGACTGTGAGTGAGAATATTGTATTTTCATGTAAAAGATAATGGTTGCAGTAGCATGAACCATTTAATACAGTTGTTGATGGTGCAAATGTGCGTCTTATCAAGGCAAATACCTTCAATTTTTACCAGGTAAGGGGTTATCAACGAAGCATTTGATTGCTTTAGCCAAGCTATATGTTTTGTACAAGAAAAAAAGGGAGCGGAGAACTTTGGACCTTCTATCTGGTCTCCTCAGAAACTTTCCAAACAAGCCCAAGCTCAATGACGGAGAACTCATGATCCATAGCTGTAAGAATTGGGGTTTTCTTTTTTGCTGAAGTGCTATTATCCCCGCACTCTTAGCCCATTTTTATCTGGTTTTCTTATTCCATCAACATCATGTTGTATTTGCACCCATTATCATATTACATGCCTGCCAGTGTGTCCCAAAATAAATTGTAATCTCAAGTAAAACTAAAAATAACTCCAACCAAAAGGAAAGAGAACCAGCGATATGGAGATGATATACAAGAAAAAGGTGCATTGTTATGCAATGATGATGGAAATGTAGCTACTGATGGAAATATCACCGATGGCATTGGCGAGCGTGAGGATGGCATGACGGGATTTGCGGAGATGAAAAATAGGGAGAGTAAAGAAGGTATTCGACAAGGAGGAGAGGGTGTATTGGGCGAAGATGATGAGCAACGTGATGACTTAGCAGCTGTGCTATATGGAAACAGCGGGAATGGTAATCCTGACGTGTTCGGTGACAGAAGGGATATGCATGACAGCATTGCTGGGCATGACCGTGGTGGGAGGGGCCGGCATTGGTGTACAGGGTGAGGTGAAGGCTGTGTCCACTGTGACGTGAGCTGGGGGTTTTGTTTCTATGGGATGTATGTTAACATGATGAAGCACCAATTACATGGGCGATCATAAACAAATCAATTAGGCTATTGAGATGCCTCAGCCTCACCCCACGCATCAGGTGGTAACTCCTCCCCCTGGTCATCATTTTGGCCTTGGGGTTTGAACAATTTATAATTTACGTTCACAGAGCTTTAATAAATCATTTGATATATTATTAGCTGAGAGTAATCAATTACTCTATCTTGATAATGCTGCAGCTTCAAACGCCTATAAAACAGTTTTGCTGAACATGACCTTGAATTATGTTGAGATGTTGATATTTAAGTGGTGTTTGGGATGGGTTAAAGCTTTTGGTGATGTATAAATGATAATTAGATTATCATATTTAATAAATATTTAATGATTTTATATGACGACATTTTTAGATTACAGAAAGTAATTAGATTGTTGTTTTGGATGATCTAATTCTCATTCAAAATAATGGGAGATTTTTCATTACTTAGGTGACATAATATGTAAAATTAATAATAATTAATATTACATATTTATTATATCAATTAAAAACTTATTTCCTCTCAAATTTGTAATTATTTTTTATTATAAAATTTTATTTTTTTAATTTAATATTCACTGTAATAAGTTCAAAAATCCTTTGTGTGCTTCTCTTTATTTTTTAATGTTATGTTATAATATAATCTTTTTATTTTTCTTTTATTATAATTTTGATAGATTAATTTTATTTTATAATTTAAATGTTTTACATAATTTATATTATAAAAATTAATTTATCTATCAATAAATATGTTTATTAATTTAATAATTCAATTATATTTTATTATCAAGTAAACACAATATTACTAATATTTTATAAAATATTATTTTTAATTAACATTGAAATCATTTACTTATATAATTATTATAATATGCATATTTTAGTACTTTCAAACAAAATGATGTTTGATTTTAATAATATCTAACACATTGATTTTTAATTTCTAAAAATTAATGATTGCTAAGAAAAAGTAATTTAAAATTATGAGTAATTTAAAATCACAAGTGATAAGATAATCTTAATAATAAAATCACTAAAATGATTAAATTACCATAATGATCTTGAAAATGATACAAAACACTACCTTTGGATTTGGATATAGATGATAAATGATCAACTTACACTACTGTAAATGTTAAATTTTTTTTTTTTAACCTTTGAATGTGAATCGAAATAAATATTTTAAATTTGGGTTAATAGCACTATAGTTCTTAAATTTTGACTCAGATTCATTTTTTATCTCTAAACTTTAAAATATTCTAATCAGCTCCTCAATTACTTAAAATTGTCTTATTTTGGTCACTTCATTTATGAAATCATCTAAATTAGTTGCAAATGCTAGCTAACACTACATGATGATGTCAATTAGTATTTCGCGTGACAGATGAGGGATCAAAATATAATTATTTTAAAGTTTAAGGATAAAAAATGAAACTATCTCAAAATTTTATATATTTCATACATATGTTATAAAAATATTATATTTATATTTATATTTGCATATTTTTTGTTATAATATAATTTATTAGATAGATTTTTGTTTTAAATAGAAAATAAATATTCAAAACTTAAAATTAAGTTAAAATTTTCAAATTCCTTTTTAAAAATTTAATACATTTAAAAAACAAAAAAATGTATAAAAATATTATTTTACTCATAATTCAAAATAAAACATATTATTTTTATCCAAAAAAATTATTTTTTAAAATATTAAATATCTTTTATTTTTCTTTCTTAAATATATTTTATAAAATACATTTTATAAAAAATAAAAAATGTTCTAAATTATATTTTTTATTTTATAAGAATATAAATTTTTTATATTTTTGAATAGCTTAATAAATTTATTTTTGAAAATGATCTAAAAATTTGTACACAATCTTTTAACATGATATAGAATTTTTATTTAATTTCTTAAATCGATATTAAAATTTTTGCTTAAATTTTTAAAATAATATGTAATATTAACGAAATTATTTTGAAATTTTCAACTTAATTTTTATTTTTAAAAAATCTATTTTCTATTAAAAAATTTTTTTATTGATAATCATATCATAATAAAAATTAAAAAATATTTTAAATTATAATATTTTATAAAATATATAAAAATAGATATTTTCTTGAAGTATTTTTATCTTTTCTTTTATTTATTTTTTATAAAATATATTTGAAAAAATAAAATAAAAGATATTTAATATTTTAAAAATATATTTTATGAATAAAAATAATATTTTTATTATGATTTATGAGAAAAATAATATTTTTAATAGAAAATAATTTTTTGTTTTTAAAATGATATTTAATTGTTATAATTTTAAATTTAATATTTATAAAATATATATGAAATTTATAGCATTTTTGAAATAGTTTCGTATTTGGTCTTTAAATTTTGAGAAAATTTTATTTTGATATTTCATCTATCACGTCAAATGCTAATTGTTGCCATTATTGATGTCAGTTACATTTATTATCAATTTAAATAGTTTTATAGATGAAATGATCAAAATATGATAATTTTCAACAATTAAGAATCTGATTAGAATTTTTTAAAGTTTAAAAATTAAGATAAAATTTAAGTCAAAAATTCAAAACTATAGGTGTAATTAACTCTTTAAATCTTAATTATTTTGATGAAAGGATAAAATAAATAACACTTACATATGTACTCATATTAATATAAGTAATATATATGCTCACTTATTTCAATATCGAAAGCGTTTAATTATTCCTTATTCTTTCAGTTAGCACCTTTAAAGCAATTAATAACAGAGATCCGGGTTGGATCAAAGCAATGCCCCATCATCAAATTAAGTCACAATATATATATATATATATATAATAATAATAAGGTTAAGTCAACACTAGCATTATTATATTAAAAATATACTAGTAGTAGAAATTAAGTATGATTTTCAAGGCATTATATTTGTACTCTGTCCAATTTTTTTTTTGCCCGTACACCCGGTTTACAAACCGGAATCAATCCAGGAATGGTGGATTTTTTACTCCTTCACCTTTGTTGAGGTAGAGGATATGTAACAGTCCAAAAAGAGAGCTGGATTTGAACACCTGTGGAACAAATAAGGGAACAGATAGAAGATTTTTTAGGTGATTCTCTTTAATTTTATAAGCTGTCGGAGCCCATTTGTTTAGTAGACCAAGAGGCCTCAGGGTCAAGGCCCAGTGCGCAAGGGGCTGATAGCATAATACTGCTGCTACCTAGCTGGTAACAGTTAGGAAATGAGGAAAAATCAATCGGAATCCCAAAGAGAAACTCGTTAGTGGCTTTCAAGTGTCTAGGTTTCGGGGCAAGAAAAAAAAAAAAAGTAGTAGTAGTGATAGTGGTAGATGGGGACTCTGCAAGCGTCCCAAGTGGCATTTGCATCGACTTGTTCATCTTCATCTCCACCTGCGCCTAAAACCTTATCCACATGCAAATCATTGGCTGTGAATCTCAAGTTGAACAAAGTCCGCAGTTTGATGAGTCTCCAGAGGAGGAAGAGTAGTGGTGGAGTTGTGGTTGTTGTTGGGGTCAGGAAGGAAGACACGCAACAAGTTGGCATTGATGAAGATGATGCTTCATCACCAACCATCCAACAAGAAGAAAACGAGGACCTCCAATGGGTTCGCCAAATCCAAAGGGTAAGACCACTCCATTCCTTCAATTCGACGATGTTTTATTTATAACTAGCATAGTAATAGTAGTATCGCACTCCCTGTTAATGTATCACTTTAATCAATCTGTTTATTAATTACTAGGTTTTGGAACTTCTAAGGAAAAACCGGGATATGTTATTCAGCGAGGTATGTATTGCTACCACCACTACTAATAGTTTAATTTCTTTACTATTTATTCTTTCCCTTTATTTAATTATATATATATATATATATATATTATATACAGGTTAAACTGACCGTGATGATAGAGGACCCCAGAGAAGTTGAGAGAAGGAGATTGCTCGGGATTGAAGATCCTGATTCCCCTACCAGGGATGATCTTGTCGACTCTCTGGAACAAGTGAGTTCCCTTTCCCTTCCCTGCCCTGCCTTCAATTTGCATACTTACTTGTATACTGCGCATCCCATATCTATATAACCTGTTCTTGTCATTTTCCTTTTTTTTTTTTCGATATCCTTTCGCATCCTTTTTTGAAGCTTGGAGCCCATAGATGGTTTTGCACTACTTTCATTTTCGCTTAAACTATCACCATCCTCTTTCTAACACTAATCTAAGAAACCGTTCCAAGAGGCTGTTTGTTTCTCTATTTTAACAGGTCAATGAAGGGAAGATCCCCACAAATCGTGTCGCTCTCAGGATGCTAGCTGAGGAAATGAGCAACTGGCCTAATTTAGAGGTTTTTTTTTTTTTTACTTTTGACTTTGTCAATCCTCACTCCTTAGTTTCTGCTTCTAGGTTCTAGCTGAAGATTACGTCTAGAAAGCTTCTCACATGTGAATGGAGCTGCTTTACCTAAGGTCAAAGCTGGTTTAACTCCAATTAGTGTTGATGGCACATCAAGTTGTAAAGTTGTTCATGTTCATGCATTCTGTGGTTTGCTTTGCTTATCTTTGGCCTAAAATATTAACACTATTGGAATTTGGTTATTATCTACCCACTCGGTAGAATCTCCCATGAAGCAGAAGGTTTTAATTTAAAAAATGTAATTTCACTAACACTAAAGTGAAAACAAATTGAATACTTTCAACAATCGAAAAAGCTTATGCAATTCTTTTTTTTCTCTCTCCCATTTCTGTGTTTTGAACTTCTTTCAACTTTACAGTTGTGTCATCATTCTTACCTTCTTCAAAGTTCAACTTCCTTTACTTTGTCCTTTTGTGATCTTCGTCTGCTTCTCTGGAGTTCCAGGACTAAATTCTTTTATATGATAACTGACAAGATACTCATTTAACACTCCAGAAGTAATATGCCTCAATGAGATTACTTATTAGTTCCATTTTTGTTGTGCAAACAATTGATCAGGGAAATATTCTTGTTTGGATTGAGATTTGAGAATGCTTGCTGTCTTTAATAAATAGGTTGAAGCGCCAAAGAAAAAACGTAGAAAATCCCTATATGCAAAGGCGACAGACACCGGCATTGATCCTAAAGAGGCTGCTAAGAGACTGAATATTGATTGGGATTCTGCTGCTGAAATTGAAGATGCTGACATTAGCGATGAAACAGAAGTGCCCCCTGCAGTGGTTTGCTTTTTTATCCCTGATTTTAATATTCTAACAATTATTTTCTTTACAGGTCAATTTGATATCAGTTTCTGCATCTGTTCTTTTTTGAATGGTTGGCTTTTTGCGATGAAGCTTGCCTTATTGAGGCACTAATGCTTAAATAAAACAAAAATGGTTAATAGACTTTGATGACTTAATTTAACACCCTGGGTTTATGGTTGTATTATTCATTTCAGAGTTGCACAATTGCTATGCCTGCTTAATTTGCCTTTTGGAATATGACTGCCCATAGAAGTGCATTTTGTTGTAAGTGTGGCATAAATTTTAGCTTTGTTTTCACCGCTGGCAATAGGAGTGCAGGTACCTAATTGCTTGACTGTGTGTATGTTGTTTAGTGAATTGCATTATTGCATTAGACGTATCAATGTAGCACATGAATGGTATTGACACCTCACATGCAAAATATGTTTTTAAATTCCGAATTGGCTTAAAGTTCTGTTAGGAAGGATCATGTCGGATATGTATATTGTACCATCATTATTTCAATAAGGAATGCATAAAAATCCTAGTAAGTTAATTGAGATAATAAAAGTTGTTGGGAGCAAGAGCTAAACTGCAATTTGTATCAGATCTTTGCGGGTGAAATTTTTTCTTCCTACATCAGTGCTCATAGAGAACATGTTCTAAAACCCATATATTATCATGTTCTTAGTTTTTAATTTTCTTTCCTTATTTGTTCTTGATTAATTATTGTCTTGAATTGGTTAATCTAACTTCCAAAGAGGTTACTGTGGTTTTTTGTTGTTATTTTTTTCTTGAATCGGGTAATTTAATTTCTAAGGAGGTTACTGTGGGTATCTTTCTGCTGTGTTTTGGTTTGAATTAGGATCAAAATCTCAAAGCATTTCTTGTGATGGATGCATAGTCAGTCTACCATTTACTTTGAAATTTGTTTTCTGCGTTTCTAAGATTCAAAAAGGATGATTCTTTTGCAGGGTTATGGGGCACTGTACTTGGTCACTGCTTTTCCAGTTATCATTGGTATATCTGTAGTGTTGATATTATTTTATAATTCTCTCCAGTAGAAATTTTGGAGATGCTTTGTAGCTTGAATGTATAACCTCTATTTTATTTGCTTTCCTATGTTGAGATGCCTTGTGCAATTCAAATTGTTACATGATACACCAACAGCCACCAGAACATTTGAGAAGCCAAGCTCTTTTGGATGAGGCGATGTTGCTTTGTTCACCATTTGCCACGTCTCTAACACACAAAAGCCGTTCCTCCGTGGCATGCTTGCATGAACGAATTTGATGCATTACTGCAAGAAAATTGACAATTTTATTAAAGGTTGATCCGTTTGTGCCCACGCAAGCGCTTGCGATGTTTAAAAAGTAGGAGTTTGCAGTGGTGCAATGTGGCAAAAGACCAATGGTAGACGACGATGTATCAAAAAATCAGATCTTGTCAGAAGTAAAGCAGCAACGGTGGTGGACAAATGTGTTTCGAGGACCGTTTCCAAGGAAAAGTTTGGATCCAACTGCTGGGCTGAGCTTCGTAGGCCTAAATGCCCGGGTGTTTTTCTACTTAGTAAGTAACAAAGACAAACCAACAATCAATATAAAGTTGGATTTTACTCGCCGCGTATGTAATGATACTCGCTTACAGCGAAACTCGGGAATCTTTATTGATGCAAAATCTCTTCATTAAAACTGAGACAAAATCTTTATTGCCATGTGTAAGTAATGTATATTTTTCCCTATTCAATTGCGTAAGCAATACTAATACTTCTGGATCCAATAACCTTTTATATTAAAAAAAAATAACACTCTGAAGATATAGAAAGAGTTCACCTGTGCTAGAATCATTCCAACATTTTTACTGCTTTGATATGAACTCACTAACTAAAAAAAATGCTTGTCAAAAAATGGGCAATAACATAACCGGCATAATGAAACAAAGAGGAGACCTCTCAAGAATTTATTTTGATAAAATGAAATTAATATTTAAACACTTTATTTAATAATAAGTAAACCATATCATCATATTTATAATCTGCAACACTTATCAAACCTATCCAAAATGGGGACATGGAGATCAGCTAAATAAAATCTCTCCATGATAAGAAACCAATTCCAAGCTATCTCACGTAGGCCCAAAAACTCGGTCTCAATCTGAGAAATTTTATATTTTGAGCCAAACTAGCACCTATCTTAATCTCACCATCAGCATCAACGTGATTGAAGATTCATAACTTTCTGAATTTTGTTGTTCATTCCAAGTCGATGTCATTATACTAACTTGTTTTTTTTTAACCCCAAATTTATAAAATTTTGATGGCTAAGATATCAAGGTGTCTTATTGAAGTAGAGAACCTCAGCCTTTGAAGGAGTAGCTGGAATCTTCCCTAAAATAAAGGAAGTTTTTTTTTTTTTTTTTAGTTTTTATTAGATATATATTGTGAGAATAATAAGTTCTAAAATTCACGTCAAAATAATAAAAATTAAAATAAATTGTAAATTCATATTAAAATAATAAAAAATTAAAATTAAAATTAAAATAATTTTTAAATAATTTTTAAAAAGTATTTCAATTAATAAAAAAAATAAACATGCAACATCAGGCGGCCCATTTCTAGTTCTAAACAATTTTACAGTTTAGGCAAAAACTAAGTTGGAACCAGAACCAAAAATTTATCAAGTTGATGGCTACAAAAGGCTAGACCCCGGCCACTAAGTCTGGACACTTTTCATAGGACATATTGATCTACCATAAATATATTAAAAACAAAGCAGTGCATGGAAATTGAATTCTAACCGTCCAATAAGAATAAGAACAAAATGAAACTCTATATCTGATATCGTTAGTGCTAAAACCATAAACAAATAAATTTATTAAAAAAATTCAGACCCAGTGAAATACATAGGCACACTTGACATTAATCTGATCTCTCACTCACCTCTTGAAATCTTTGTTTAAACCAGATTATGTGAACTTTTAGGTGGTAAATTCTTTGTTGCTTTCAAAGAAAGAGATACTAGGTTCGCTTTCATAATTTTCTCTCAAAATAGAAAATAAGAAAGAATATAATTAAATGGGTTAACAGGTGTTGAGGCATTTAATTAAATGGGTTCGGCTCTAACAAGTGTCTACAGGCACTTAGTGCACTACTCATATCAAATTTAAAAACAAAAGATTAATACATTAATTACAAAATATATATTTTTATAAATATCACCTCAACAAGTGTTTATAAGCACTAGATTTGCATCTTTGATTAACCTGAAAATTCTAAGTGGTAATTTGAACGCACACTTATATGTCATGTATCTTTTAACATTGTGTGGATTGATAGGTTTGCATGATTTACCCAAGAGTTTTTTTTAATAAAAAAATATATATAAACTATAATTACTACTCCTAGAACTCTAATAATAAATTAAGTACAACCAAAATTTATGTAGCTAAAGTAATTATTCTTAAGTTAGGGTAGTTTTCTAGCTACCTATTTAACTTCGCCCCTCCCCCCCCCCCCCCCCCCCCCCCCCCCCATTTCCTTCCCTACGGGAATCTAGTGAGGACGGAAGATCCCCCATCTCCTTAATTTTCTAAAAAACATTAAAAATGATTTATTTCATAATTTATCATATAAATATTGGTCAAACAACAACCATTTTTTTTTAGAAAAACAACAACCATTTTACAATAACTAAAAAATTACACCAACTACAACAAAACAAATAGAACAAATTTTCATTTAAAAAATTAGAACAAGAGGTAATTCAAATGAAATTTATAATGTAAAAGATATTTATTAAATATCACAGACGGGGGCAAGGTGAAGAATATGCTCCTCATCCTTGGCAGAAAATTCAAAATCTCCCCTTTCACCGTCTTGCCTAAGAGATTTCATTATCTTCGAACCCGTCTCGTTAGGAAAGAAATTAGATTCCCATCGAATTTGGATGAACATGATATCCCTACAAGTCAACAATAAAAATTGATTGATTAAAGATTCTATAAATAACAAGTCCATATTATTATTTCCTCATAAATTGGAGCTATAGCTACTTCACCTTTCATTCAGATTGCAGAGAGTTTGAAAGGAAATGGTTAGTTCGACGAAATATAAACATAGAGTAGCAGTAATATATATTTTTTTCACTAAGTATATGGAGAGACAGATTCACATACAGACAGAGGTCTGGCCTCTTTCTCTTGTAGTTATAGACATGCAGTTCTTATAGTGTATATATATATGTAGTGATTAGATAGAGAAACGAAAAATACAAACTAAAAACTAGTGAATTTTTTATTAATAATTAAACATCCACAATTAATATATATGTATTCAAAAGAAAAATAAAATAAAAAAACTTCAACAATTAGTTCGTACATTTGCAATTAATGAATAATGTGCTGCATTTCAATTAGTGTCAATTAAGAATTAATGCAGACGTACGGTCCTCTGGAGCAAGAACTCGATGCGTTAGTTCACTTGGCTGGCACAACATCCAGGATTGGAGCTCGACATATTGGACATTTTCCACTTCCCCATTGCAATTCATGCGCACATTTCAGGCAGGTGCACATGTGCCCGCATCTGAAATCAAATAGGAGAACAGTGTAAATGTTAATGCACACTCATCGATCACTAGTCTTTTTTTTTTTTTTTTTTAATTTCGAGAGTCTGCAGTCTGTTTTACTTATCATATTCATTTTCAAGTCCAAAACACAATCCTTTTCAATTTTTTTTAAGAGATAAAAAAAATTACATGTATTAATATCTCTTAATAATAATTACATAAATAAATTAAATTAAATATCATTACGTTTTTATCTATACAACAACACCATGTATAAATAGTTAGCCAGCTAGCTAGGATTAGGATAGCTTTAATTGGTGTCATGATATACTATTTATCTACCTGTACAAAAGTGAGTCAACCTGCATTTCATAGCAAATACAACAACTGCGTTTCCATGGAGCCTTATCTGCTGAATTCCTTCCTTCCCCGCCAGCTGTAATATTAATCATTTCAACAACACTAGTCATCGCTATTAGGTAACAAATTAGAGAAAAATTAAGAACAAAAGAACTAAGAGAGATTAATTAAGGGATATATATTTGTATATTATCTACACTAACAACACAAGATTGATCCATCCTTGTTGAATATATACTACATAAAAAGTTAAAACGTTGTCAAGTGAAAGTGAAAAATGAATGGAAGATACAAAAAAAAATAATAATAATCAAAATCTCATTTTCATAACGTATGTCTTAACTTTTTTTTTCCCTCTTGATAACTGAAAATTTTTATTGTAAAAACCCAAAGATGTAATTTACTATAGAAATGTGATTTAATTAGAGAAGCAAGAAGATAAAATATATAAAGAATTAATTACTTTAGTTATCAAGTCTCACCCGAATGAACTTCCAAATTAAAGGAACATTGTTGCAATTTCATCTGCATGTCCATGCAGCTTAGAATTGATTTTCTTAGCTCACCCATCTCATGCTGAAGCTGCTCGATATGCCCTCTTAAATCACAAATGAGTTCCATTTCCTGTAATATATAGTAATGCAAAACCAATGACCAGTAACTGATAAAAATTTTGAAAACGTTGAAACAACATAAATATTCAAAAGATATCCAAAAGAACTCACCAGCGAAGGACGGCTTATCGAAGAAGAGGACTGTCTAGTATCCTGATAATATTGACCTTGAGATGGTCCTAGTGGAGGTGAAAATGCAGATGGATCCCTATCAGAATCATTACCAGTTTCGTTATCATCTTGAAAACTCCATGACCTCATCAGATCAGATGGTGAAGGCACTTGCAAAGATGATGAGGATTGATTAAAATAATTATTGGCTTCATGAAATTGATGGCTGATTAGGCTCCTTTCATCCTCCTCCTCCTCCTCATCATCTTCTTCTTCTTCGTATACTCCTTCTTCCACTTCCTCTTCTTCTTGTCCATCCACCACACTTTCTTCCTCTTCGCCTTGACCACCTGCTGGCTGCAAATGTTTCTGTAGGTAAGGCATCACTTGGACCATTCTGTCCTCATCGTCCACCCCTTCTTGACTTTCAGCTCGATCTGCTTGCATTTGTACACGAGAAATCATTAATCGGTCCATTCTCTCTCGGAAATCACTGGCAAGAAAAGTTGAAACTCTTCCCCTGCATAAGTAAATTGGGAATTAAGATGACGGGTTTTGCATCTTGCAATCAAAGAACTATTTTCTCATTAGCTAGGTACTGATCTTTGCTAAATGCTCATCAATTTATGTAACCTTATCTCATTTTTCACGGTTGTGCATGCGAAACATTCCAATGTTTTGACCATAAAATATATCGAACATATACAAAAAAAAAATTGGCAAATGATTTTAAAGATGATATAGACTTTATGACAAATGTTTACCCATTGTCTTTGCATTTTTTCCCCCTTCATATTGATTAAATGAATTAGCTTGTTACGTGTACCAAAGGAACAACCATCATTAATCTTCTCGGCTACATAAACTAAAGTAGTTTAAGAAATTTTATTTGGCACAATCTATAGCTTCTGATAATAATGTAAGTTAAACAATTTAAATCAGAACGTTGCAATCGTATGAATTATACCCCGTTTGTTTATACTGCATCAATTTTAGACTAGAGGCATCATATACACAAATTTCACTTAACTCATGAATATTGGAGTTACTGAAGGTGAACATAGATGGTAAAAAGAAATAGTAAATGTAAAAGATAATATACCTTTCTAGGAGCTGACGTATCTCCTCATTTTTTGCGTTGGTGTTAAGCACTTCTTGGTACCATGATTTCCGTAAGCCTTCCCAATAACTTCTGGGTCGAGATATATTGCTAAACCAGTCATAATTTGTTTGAACAAAATATTGTTGGTAATGATCCTCCAGTTCTTCAGTTACCTCATTCTCATCCTGCTCATTGTAGGATGTTGAGTTCTCTATAAGTTCCTGAGAGTCAAGGCAGAGATGCTGTTGGTCACCAATATCCTGTTCGTCAGCAATTTCATTCTCGATGCTACAATTCAAGGATGCTGTTTCTATAGTTTCTTGCAAGTCAAGAGAACGATGCTGGTGGTGATTAACTTGTTCTTCCGCGATCTCATTTTGTGTATAGACATTCAAAGATGATATCGTTTCTGCAGTTTCTTGTGAGTCAAGGAAGAGATGTTGTTGGCTGCTGGACCCTTGTTTCTTTGCCATCTCATTCTCAGATTGACGCTCCAAGGGCGTTGTTGCCTCTGCAGTCTTTAGTGACTCAAGGCACCTTGCTTCCAAGCTTGTTTTCTGCTGTATGGCATCGAAAGGTGGCTTGGCCTGCTCATGAAGATCTTCATTTCTGTTCATTGTCAAGCGATTAACTGGCCATTTACTCTGGTGCCCAGTGAAAGACACCTTTTGGCAATGAGTATCTTCACTTTGCGGTTTGGAAGTGGAGCTTTTGTCTAACTGTATCGAGTTGTTTAAGACCTCCCTATGAAGGCATCTTGGAGTAGCTGAATCAAGCTGGGCTGTCATGAGATGCTCAGTGCCATTGCTAAACTTCTCCCTGTATTCAGTTTAAGTTTCGTGTTAACATAGGTCGATAAAAGGCAAAACAAAGGGAAAATCTAATTGAATAAATTAGAAATTGGGCACATGCATTTAGAGGCTGAAGCTTTCTTTAACTTAAAGTAAAACGTAGCTGGATGAGATTCAAATTCAAACAGATTTCCCAAGAATTAATCTGTTAGCTTGAAGCAAGCAAAGCTACATGGTACAATGAAAGAGCAGATAGTTTAAATATCACTACAAAAGGTACAAATGTTTTTGGAATAAATTGTTATATAATTCAGTCCTTCCTTATTTAAATAACCAGATGGAGTCAGTGATATCATAGTAATTTCAAATAGCAAAGCAAACGGAGTAAAATCATGATACCTGAGATGCATAATGGTAGATCCTTGTGAAAGTCGATTCACGTGAGATCCCGGTGATTGAGGACGACATTTATCTTGAATGGTCACGCTGCGTTGAAGACATCTAAGCCGCAGCATTGACTGTAATATGGAAAGCATAAAGCAAACATAACAAAAACGAGTTGGAACGAATGAATGAATTCCTTAATATATAATAAATTTATCTTATTATGGCTATATAAGAAAACATACCTGAAGACGGCCACGCTGTGAGAATTTTGAGACTGCTTGGCGTTCCACTAGCAAATCTAACTCTCTATTCTTGTCTCGCTCTATCTGCATAAGCAAATCATTGAATGCTTGTCGCCCTCTTAGTCGTGGTGAGTTTATAACCTGTGAGAAACACCTCTTCTCTGCTTGATCTGATGTGGAATTATGCTTGTGCTCTCTACACTGTGTGTCAGTAATGTTATAACTATGCTCATGATCATCCGCATCTTCTCTACCATTTTTCAGTCTCTTAATGATATCTGCAATTCTCACTCTTTCGCTTTCCCCAGCATCAAAACTCCTGCTACACGAAGAAGAAGGTGGTTCACCTGGCCCAGTTCTATCTGATTGTGACTCCCAGTCTATTAAAGAATCCTCATTTTTTGTTCCATTGTCAAATTTTTCGTCAAATGAATCACCTGTTGAAGGTTCTTCGACAGGTGAGGCATTGTTATCAATAGAGCTTAAGCCAGAACTTGTCCTGCTACTGTTAGAATCCATGCTTTGACTTTGGCTTTGGTTCTGGTTCTGGTTTAAATTTACGCTGTTGGATCGATTTAGCCTGGCCTCCCATATTTGAACAAGGGAAGAAGCACCAAGATTGTGCTTGACCGAGGAATTCTCCAATTGAGCGGAAATGTTTTGGGCATTTTTCGTCTTACAACTTGATGCCATTGATGTTATTGGTAACGCAGTGTTTGAATTTGAAGGAACTAATAATGGCTCTGCAGTTTCATTTACATGTTTCTCGATGGTGGATGCCGTCACATCTTGAGCCTGTCTAGTTACACATCGATCAAGAACTGGAGACTGCCTAGGGGTGATAACCGTAGGCTCCTCGTTTTTAATGTTGTTGTGGTGGTGCTGGTTCTTGTTTAGCAATCGCAAGTTATGACGGTTACCATTGCCTTGTTCATTGGTGACCCAAGAAGCAACATGGGTAATTTGACTTTGTGAATTTTCGGCGGAAGAGAGAGAGATGCAGCCATGGATATGATCTCTAAACAATTCCTTGAAATTCTTCTCGAACACAGATTGCACAGCTCTCACATTGCTCTCTCTGCATCGTTCTTTCCGGTTGTGGTCCCTTAGGACACATCCAAAAGGCGAAGAGGAAACAATCTCCACTTGAGAAGATGCCATGTTTTCACAATGCAGATTTCATTAAATTTGCTTGTATATGACCAAGGCCATTGCTAAGGAACAGAATCCCATTTAAGCCGTAAGTAAATGGGCGGGGAGATTGGGAACAGACCAACCTCACAAATGAATAAAAACAAAAAGGGACATTGGAAATGGCCGAAGGATCCTGTGTTTTTTTTTGGGGGTTTTTTTTCTTTAGAAAAGGAAAAAGAAACAGAGAAAACAGAACCAGAGGTGGAGAAGCAAACTTGTTAGCGAAAACAACGGAATGGTGTTAAATGACTTGTTTGTTTGTTTTGCATTTGTAGGGTATTTTGCATATGTCTTAGACCATTGGTATGGGTCATAACCCCTATATTTAAGAAAATTTGTAACTGTAGCCAGAGCCGCAAACGAGAGAAAGGCCGATGGGATAGAGGCCTATCAGTTCGATTAGTTGAACTCGTAGCCAAAAGAAAGAGGAAATGGAATTGTTGTCGTGAAAGAAAGCACAATTGAGATGGAGCACAATTGAGTTGAGTTTTTTTTTTTTTTTTTTAATTCAGCTAAAGTTCGAGTAATGTTTTAAGTGTTACATTTTGACTTCGATGTTGCGTTTTGACTTTGATATATATAAAAATATATTTTATTATTTATTTATATATTATTAATAAATATTATTTAATATTTTAATTTAATAAATTCATGTATTATTTCATTTATTTTTTTATTTTTTAAAATTTTATTTATTAGATAAATTTAATAAAAAAATTAATAAATATAAAGATGATAAAAGAATCTATATTCAATAAATTTTGATTTATCATAGTGAAATCAACGTGGGTTTTTTTTTTTTTAATAAAAATGAGTTTTTTTAAAAATAAAGATTCGGTTAAATTTTGTTTTCTTCAACAATTTAAATCAAATCGAGATCAAGTTTAGAGTATTTCACTCCGATCCTCTTGAAAATATATAAAAGAATATATTTCATTATTCATTTAATTAATATTTATATATATTGCATTAGTAAAGATATTATTTAATATTTTAATGTAAAAAATAATATTTGTATAAAATTATATTATAATTTATATTAAAAAATAAATACACTTATATTTATCTACATATTATCATTCATTAAAATTTTATATAAAAATTTTACTTTTCCATATTTAAAACATAATTTAAAAAAATAAAAAATTATTCTGCAGTGAAACTAGTATCTAATTATAAATATGTTATAATTTATACTGTGTTCGACTTTGACTGAATCCAACCACGAAAGTAGTACTGCTTTTGCATCTATTTAGATTGCAAGGTTTTAATTACTTTGCTATTTCTTGGCTTATGCTATTGGATTTGCTTACACATCCCTTCTTAATATAGATACATACTTACCTAAACAAGGGCCTCAACCTATTCTTCTCTAATACTAATCATAATCCTTATCCAACCCCAGCCCCTTATCTTTCCCATTTTTTTTTTCCTTTTAATAATCACCCAGGACTTTTTTTGGTATCGAATTAAATTTGGCAATTGATTATAATTAATTGAAATTTATCGTATAAGGATAAAAGGTTAATAAATCTCATGTTAAACATATTTACAAAAAATTAATAAATGATTTATTAATAAAATTAATATTACGAATGTTTTTTGCATTATAATAAAAAATATTCAATGTGATTATTAAATTTTAAAATATTTAATATGACATCTAAATCTTAAATCTTAAATAAAACCATTTTTAAAAAATAGTTTTGGTGTGTTTGAGCTTTCACCGTGACAAAAATTTTTTTCTGCGCAAATTGGTTAGAAGAATGGAAAATATATATTTTAGAAAAAAAATTGATCAACACAACGATAATTATGTAATTAAAGATAGGGTACTATTAGTTTTGGTTAATTTATTTCAAGACTAAAATCAAATTTATTTTATTAAATTTTATCGCTGCACTTTTAGTTTCATTGATTTTTGGACAAAATTAAAATAATTAAATATTTCACGAAATTTTGCATTAATTGAAATGGCATTTTAGTTAATTTTTGTAAATAAAAATGAAAAGTATAGTGATAAAATATATTAAAATTGAAGTATAAAAACAAAATTCAAAATTATTTTTTTGTTTTTTTTTTTTAAATTTATATCTGTTTAAAGTTTGTCATTGGACGAAAGTTTAAAAAATTTGGTGAAAATGTTAAACATTCACATGAATTTTACTAAAAAATATATATTTAAATATATTATTAAAATAAATTATTTATTAAAAAAATATATTTAATATATTAAATATTAGTGCAAAACGGATACTATATTATCCATCTTCATCTCTATATTGAATGAGTATTTCAAAATTATATCCACTTTTATTTTTATTTCTAAAATTAAATAATTATCCATTTTCATTTGGATAAAAATCCGATCCCATTAGGTTTGAGTAAAATAAATGTATCAAAAAATAATAATATCAGGTAAATTCTCAAACTTTTGCATCAAAGTGACACAAAACAGTAAATTTTGATATACTTCCATAATTCTAAGTCATTTCATCTTTTGTAATCAAGAACAGAAAGAATAATAATATCAGAACAAGTAATATATACATGAAAAAATATAAAAAGAATGATGCACCGTGCATTTTTTGAGAGCATTTCAATTTAGGCCTTAGATTTTGGCCCAGAACTAAACTTCAAGCTTTGGTATTGAGTCTATGACTATGATCCAAGGCAAGCCTCCCAATTGGGCTGAATAAAAAGGCCTACTAACTTATTTCCTTCTTTGCTCAAACGCTTAAGGTTTAGGCCCAGAGCTAAAAATGGCAATCATTTGTAGCATATGGAATGCAGGTACGGATGCGGTAAAAAAAGGATAGCAATACCCAAAATAGCGAGACACGTGGCGATATCATGTGGCATTGATTTGATTATATAATCACAAACACAAATTTGAGAGAAAAAATTGAAAATAATAATAAAAAAGAGGTAGGGACGGACAGGTAAAGAAGGAGGGAAAAAGAAAAGAGAGATGGCAGTAAGCGCCACGGTGATCGGAGCACTATTCGGGCTGGGCACTCAGTTTTACTCCAACGGCATCCGCCACCTCCCTTACATGCGACGTGCGATTTCTTTCTCTATTTATTTGAAATTGTTCCAAATTTGAAACTCTAGACTAGTAATTGAAATTGAAATTGAAATTGAAACTGAATTGCAGATCCGTGGGAGCACGTGTTGGGAATTGGTCTGGGAGCATTGTTCGCGAACCTGCTGGTAAAATGGGAGGCTCAGGTGGAACAAGACCTTGATAAAATGCTCGAAATGGCCAAGGCAGCCAACGAGCGCCGCTACTTCGGTCTGTATTTGATTCATGACTTCGCTTTTTCTACCCTATTTGACTTGAGTTGTTTCTACTTTAATTCTTTTATCTTATTACAATGCAAAGTGAAGTCACTGCGTGGAGCGTACTTTCGAATTCGATGCTTCACCATGGATCTCCACTCCGGCCACTGTCTTCTTTATCTATCTAACGCATAATAAAACTAACGGCCATCATTTTTATCACTTTATAATATCGAAATAATTATGATCTACAATCAATTTTATCAGCCCCCAATCCTATCTTTAGTGTTGTTATTTTATTCTTCTCCTGCTTATGCAACTTGCATGAATGTTATATTCTTATATCTGTCTTAATAATAATAATAATAATACTGCATCTGCATGCACGTTCCCCATATGAAGGAGCCCTTTAAATTTCTATGTTGCAGCCATCAATTGTTGTTACTTTGTCCCAAGCTGATCCTTGTTTGAAATTACAAAGTGTGGTAATGGAGATTCTAATTTCTTAAAATCTTCTTGTTAACTGATCAATTGCAGTAGTAATAGTTAAGACCTTGCTCCACCAAAGTAAATGATTAAAGTTACCTATCTTATCTGCTTGCATAGCATTGTTTTGACATAAATTTCCTCAATCTCTCTCTCTTTAAATTGCAGATGAAGATGGTGATTGATGCTTTCCCACTATCATCGTGCACCAAGCAAGCAACTGTGGTCATAAAACTGGTTTGGATTGTTGGTGGATGATGGATGGATGATTAGGGACTGTATGTTTGTTTTTCAAGCCTGTCGAACTTTTCTGCATTTGCTTTTTTGTAGTTGAATTTAAGCTTCCATGCCTTCTGGGTGCAAACTCTCCTCTTTTAATAATTAAAAATAATTCAAAGAAATTGCACTGTTTTTGAGCTGCAGTGTTTTTTAAGTACGAATTATGTTGGAATGGCTGAGGATTTAATTTTGAAGATTCTATTCTTAGTGTAATCTGAGCTAAAAACTGCCTAAAATATCTTCGAGAAAGTGCGGTTTGTAAAACCTTAGGACTTATATAATGAGAATAGGTTGAAATATTAAAGTAGTGTGCTTATTTAGAAATTTAGTTCCTTTTAATCAACCATGTTCCATGGGTACGTGCGCTTTGCTCAATTTTAAGTAACTCTGTGCATGTAGCGCTTAAGCTTTGCACGGCAGGAAGGTAGGAAGGATGGAAAGAGGCGAACATGAAAATTTTATTAATATAATGATTAAAATTCATAGTAATTTTTTTTACTTTGTTGCTTAATCATTAAAATAATAAAATTTTCATTGTTTTATCTCTTTTCATCCTTACAATCAAGCAATGCTTTAAGGAAACATAAAAAGGGGGGAGGGTTGGTTTGTCATCCTCCTCACGGCCTATTTGCTTGCGCTTGTGTAGCTTGAATAGCCATGTCTTTTGTGGTATTTGAACTTTGAAGTCGTGTAGGTAGTATGAACCATCGCAGCTTATTCAAACTAATGAGATGGGTGCTGCATGTTTGCTTGCTGGATTATGTGGAAGAGAAGAAGAATATGTCTTGGTGTCCAATTCCACTGCTATTATTAGAATGGATGGATTTTCTTTCAACTATTTATAAAAAAAAGAAAAAAAATTCTCAACAAAAGCCATTCAAACATTTTAATACTAACTCGGGCTTCTACGTTTCTGAGCGTAGATTTTGGCATAAAGTACGAATAATATGAATGTTTCACAATATGAGATTGCACCAACGAGTTCTCTTTATAGTGATTTAAAACTTCAATCCATGGGAACTAACAACGTCAGGTCATTTGTAGGGTTCCGTATTCATCTTGTCAAAATCCACCATCCTGTTACTCAAAACATGGATGAGGAGATCACTTGCCTGCCGGGCAGATGGCCTCTCTTGTGCAGCGGTTTTCGTGCACTTTAGTGCTATTTCAAGCACCTGATATGCTGCAGATTCCTCACAAGGTAAGAGCAGTTTCAATGCAGGATCAATCAGTTCCCCACGATCAGAACCTTGCATTTCGATACGCGTCTCCACCCATCTCACCATGTCCATGTCTACACCGAAAAGGACATCGGTTGGCATTTTCCCGCTGACAAGCTCCATTAGTACAATGCCCATACTGTAGACGTCACTCTTCTCAGTTGGCTTCAATGTATAAGCATATTCTGCAAACACAAATAAACATCACACTCAAGATCATGAAATTTTTGTGAGCTCTTAATCATACGGTATTGTTGAAGGTAATGCTTGATTACTACCTGGCGCAATATAACCATAAGACCCTGCAAACCATGAATTTGATTCTGTGTTGGAGTCATAATTCTCAGCAAGCGATTTTGCTAGCCCGAAATCTCCCAAATGTGCTTCCATATTAGAATCTAACAGCACATTGCTTGATTTGATGTCCCTATGAACAATCTTTGGCACGCAGTCATGGTGGATGTATTCCACTCCTTGGGCTAATCCCACAGCAATCCTTATCCTAGCCTCCCAATCAAGGCTCTTCTTCTTGATATTCACCGGATGCTTATGCAGCCAATCCCACACACTTCCGTTCTCCATGTACTCGTATACCAGGAGATTCAAACCAGCCACTCTGTTGCTACAATACCCCATCAACTTCACTAGATGCCTGTGCCTTATCCTCCCAAGTGTCCTAATTTCTCTTGTGAAGCTTCTATTCAATAGAAGATCCTCCTTCCAAGAAATCTTTTTGACGGCCACTGTTTCTCCCGTTGGTAATTCAGCTTTATAGATCGTTCCAGACCCTCCAGTGCCAATGACAAACTCCTCGTTTAAAAATTTTGTGGCTTGCATGATGTCTTCCCATTTGTAGTCCTGATTAGCAGCACCATTCTGGAAGAGTAGCCTTCTCCGTGCTTGGGAAGAACTGGAAGAGTAGGTGCAATTCACTTCACTGGCTCTCTTTAAATATTCTCTCCTCTGTTTCATGAAGATGGCTACTATCAGCGCCAGCAGAGCAATTGCAGCTAAAGTTGAAATTGCCGATATGACCACCACAGATGTTTCGCTTAGGGCTGATTGCTGCTTGCTGGATGCAAGGTTGTTGCAACGATCAAGAGGGCTTCCACAAAGATTTAAGTTCCCTTCAAATGCCTCAGCTGGCCAGTGTGACAACTGTTTGCTTAATTTGCCTTGAAGATTGTTGTGGGAGAGATTAAGCTTGCCCAAGCTGCTCATGTCACCAATTTGAGGAGGGATTTCCCCCGTGAGTTGATTGTAAGAAAGATCAAGGGCTTCAAGCTTGGATAGTGTTCCAATAGAAGGTGGGATTTGTCCGGTTAGGTTGTTGCAACTGAGATCTAGAATGCTTTGAAGATTCTGGAGTTGTCCGAGCTCAATTGGTATATCACCATTCAATATGTTCCTTGAGAGCTGTAGCTCGTATAACTTGCTTAGGTTGCCTATGGTTGTAGGAATGGGTCCAGAAAGTTGGTTTCGGTTGAGGTTGAGTACGTTAAGAGATAACAAATTTCCGATTTCACCAAGGAGAGTACCGTTAAGCGAATTGCCATCAAGGCAGAGTACCAACAACTTGGAACAATTGAAAAGTTCTCGAGGAAGAGCACCGGTAAATTGATTGGAGGAGAGCCTAAGTTCTCCTAATTGAGGCAAACCTCCGAGCCATGGTGGTATCGGTCCAGAAAGTAAGTTGTTGTTTAGATCAATATGACTCAGTTTCCTGCACAACATCAGCTCAGCTGGTATAGGTCCGGTGAGCGAATTACCTGAGAGATCTAGTAGTGACAGTTCACGAATCTTGCCCAATGATCCGGGGATTCTTCCAGTGAATTGGTTTTTCCCTAATCTTAGTCTCTCGAGAGAAGGTGAATCACCAAGCAGCGGAGGAATTTCACCATCAAATGCATTGTTTGTTACATCAAAAGAAAGCAAAGAACGGGAACTACACAATGCAGCAATGCTGCCATTCATTTTGTTTTTTGAGAGATTGACTCTTGTTAGGTTCGCTAAATTGGTCAATGGAGCGGGGAGATTACCTTCAAGTGAATTGTTGTAAAGCATGAGCTGCTCCAGGGCTTGAAGAAACCCGAAACTCGTGGGAATGGCACCAGATAGGCGATTGTCTGCTAAGTCCAGGATAGTTAGTTGATGGCAGTTACCCATTGTGGCTGGAATTTCACCCACAAGCTCATTTTGCCTCAGATGAAGAAGATGCAGCTCCCTGAGTCTGCCAATAGTAACGGGAATCTCCCCAGTAAAACGATTGCCAAAGAAGTCAATCATTTTCAAGCTTGAACAATTACCGATCTCCGAAGGGATGTCCCCAGATAGCTGATTTTCATAGAGATAAAAGATTTCAAGTTTACTCAGCATTCCGATTTCCCTAGGCAGGTTGCCCTCCAAATTGTTGTGAAACAGTGCAAGCGTCTGCATGTTGCTGAGGTTTGCTATGAATGGAGAAATTGAACCAACCAAGGTGTTGTTGTGGAGATAGAGATCGGTCAATTCAACCAGCTCATAAAGCTCTACCGGTATTGACCCATTTAGCGTATTGTTGGACAAATCAAGCTGCTTCAATGATCGACAGCTTCTCAATTCCACCGGAATTTCACCCAAAAGTTGAACTTCTGAAAGGATTAGATGCTCCATAATGCTAGTGTTGGAACATATATTTCTTGGAATTGGACCTGAAAGATTGTTGTTCGATAAAACCAAGTACACCAGCTTAGTCATCTTGCCTAATTCTTCCGGAATGCCTCCGGTGAGCTTGTTTAATGACAAATCAAGATTCTGAAGATTGACCAAGTTCGCTAATGACTTTGGGATTGTACCTTCAAGATGGTTACCCATAAAGCTGAGATAAACGACTTTACTCAATTCACCTAGTTGACTCGGAATCTCCCCTGATAGACTGTTGCTAATCAAATTGAGAATTTGAAGGCCCTTGAGACGACCCAATTCCGCTGGGATGGATCCATTGAGGTTGTTGAAAGCTGCAGTGAATACGTTGAGGCTTGAACAATTCCCCAGCTGAGGTGGGATAGGACCCTCAAGTTGATTATCCTGCAGAATCAAGTTCTCAAGTCGGGCGAGGTGCCCCAGTTGAGGGGGAATTGGGCCTGTGAGACCGCATGAGGCTAAGCCAAGTGTTACCAAGTTGACGAGGCTGGCAAATGTGGAAGGAATGGGACCCGTGAGTCCATTGTCACCAATTCGCATGACTCGGAGACTGCTAAGTGAACCCAGCTGAGGTGGGATGGGACCAGAGAGTTCGTTGGAGAATAGAAGCAAAGATTCCAAGGAAGAAAGGTTAGACAGGGTGGTTGGGATGGGGCCCGTAAGGCGATTAGAGGAAAGATCAAGATGGATTAGGTTTTGTAAACGACCAAGCGAGGGTGATATTGACCCACCGAGTGAGAATCCGGAAAGGTTTAGACTCACTACATGAACTGAGTTTGCCGGGGAGGTGAAACCACAAGTGACTCCTGTCCATGTACAGAAATTGGGGTTGGTTTTGGAGGACCAGTCATGCAGAACATTTTCAGGGTCTTCTACAAACGACCTCCTTACATCCACAAGGATTGATAAATCTTGGTTTAGACAGAAAACAGAAGCAAATGCACAACATGTTAAAAAGATTATAATTAGAAGGAGAATGGAGAAATCCTTTTTCATGGTGTTCATCTCTCAGGAGAAGTAGAGTATAGAGGAAGTCGAAGAGAGCTGTTAGAGTATAGTATAGTATTGCAGCATGAACATAAAGAGCGTTGAAGAAGAGTATCGTCGCTAAAAGTGTTATTGGTGCATGGATGGCGTTGGTTCGACAGCATGGACGCGTGGCACACGAGGGTGGGTGTGGAGGGAGAGGCTCATTAATTGAGAAGGTGCAGGGGACGAGACTTTGAGAGCTAGCTAAGTTGGTAATATTTGCAGAGTAGTCTTTTAAGAGGCCTTAAAATGGGTGAAAAGAGAAGATAAGGGCCGTTGAGAGCACAAGTCAGAAAGTTGAGTGAGTCAGGAGTAACATAAATGACTTTGGGAACAAGGGAGGAAGCTTGGCAGACTATATAGTAGCAGCAGTTGCAGTGAGTGAGAGAGAGAGAGAGAGAGAGAGAGAGAGAGATTCTCTGAGTCCATGATCATTCCAACTCTAATGCTGTCGACAGTTGTGCTCATAAATGTAGATGATGAAGGAACATTTACTAATATTTTTGAAATCAGAAGGTCAAAAGTGGGTCAGAGTAAGGACATACTCCTGTATACAAATAGGAGCTAAAGGATTTTGTACAATTGTAGTATTGTTATTATTATTCAAAAAGAACACAAAGTAACATACTCAGCAGAGACACAGTTCAATAAATGTGAATAATTAGTAAGATTCAAGAGCGGTGAGAATTAGTAGTAGTTACTAACAAAAACACAGAAGAAATGAAATTGCCAAATGCTAGCTCAGCATTAACAAGCAAAAAAATGGAAGGAAGATATACAGAAGTTAATATTGCATGGATAATTAAGTGTATTTGCAGTGGTTAGAGAAGTGAGCTTGCCGCTTGCCTGTTTTATTATTAGTGTGGTAGACCCTACAGAGAAACCGAGCGGTTGAATTCCTAATTTGACTGCTTTGTTTTGTTTTGTTCAAGTACAATATTAATTGAAAAGCAAAGTCAACGCCCACCCCACGTACTAGCCCTGTATTCCTGACATGATATATTCCCCAACCCCACCCCACGTAATGAGCAACAACCTTGCTATTATTCCAACTTGGTTAATTTGATGTCCAATCTCCTAAGTAAACAATACAACTAATACAACTCATTCCCTACTTGTTTAATTCTAATCACGATATCGTATATTGGGTTGAGCCACCTAACCCTTATAGCCTTTTTTGCCATTTCAATTCCTATTTTACTATATATACTACAAAGGTGTTTCCGAATTATTATATAAATCTTATCATTCGTATTATATCATGTAAAATAGTGAGAATTTATATATTTTATAATATTTTATACGAAAAATATATGTTATAATTTATATTAATAAAACAAATATAAGATAATTTTTTTGTTTTTATTAAATTTATATATGATTTTGTTATCATTTTAACTTATATCATATTCATATATTTTTATATTATTTTTGTATCATATAATCATTTCATATTTAAATTATCTAATCTAGTCACAAGTAAAAAATTTTGTTTTACAATATCTATTTATTGTATTTTTCAAATAAAAAAAGATGAAAGAAAAAAAAACCAAAAGAGAATGAAACATGAATACTTTAATTGTCCTTTTCTCATAAAATTAAAATAAATGCAAAAAACCAAAAAAAGAAAAAGAAAAATAGGAAAAGGTTAAACAAAAAAAAATGAGTATAAAGAAAAAATTAACTTGACATCTTATATTGAGTTTAAAATATAAATTTTTTAAATTAAGATAAAAAATATTTTATTAATATAATATATTTATGTATAAAACTAAATAGATAATATAATATATACTTTTATATATACCCATTATATATATACATGTATAAAACTAAATAAATAATAAAGTATATATACTTTTAATTTGATCTTATTTTTCTTTAAAAAATATAATTTGTCTAAATTAAATCATATTTTTCTTTAAAAACACATAATATATTTTTGATATCAAGTGAGTTTAATAAAAAATAGAATATAAAAATGATTAATTAAATTTAAAAAAAATTAGTGTTAAGTAAGCTACATAAAAAATTTTAAAAATATCAAACATAAAAAAATAAAATAAAAAAAGACACATGGTGCCAGAGAAAAAGTTAACAAGAAAATATAAAGAAAAAAGGTCCCATGAAAAAAAAAAAGTAGGTCCCACATTCTAAAATTATGAAATACATAAAAAGGAAAAAGACTAAAAAGAATTGAAAAAAATTCAAAACTAAAAAATGGGTCCCACAACAAAAAAGAGCACAATTAAAAATATTATGAAATATTTTTAAAAATAAAAAATAAAAATTAACACGTGTCACGTAAAGAAAAAATTAAAAAAGAACCAACGCTTGGCAAAAGCATATGTCCGTACATTTGCAAATTTTATATATAGATATCAAATAGCCCATATTAATTTTTTAAAAAATTATTGGATTTTTAAAAAAATAAAATAATAAAATAAAAGTAAAAAAGAGAATCAAATAGCTTAACATAAGGCATACCTTTTATATTAAGTAAATCTTATAAAAAAATCAATCTAAAAAATCTTTTATTAAATATGTAAAAATAGAAAAAAAATAAAAAGTAAACAAAATTTTACATGTGGTATACCATTAGCAAGTGAGTTTTAAACAAAAAAATTAAAATTTAAAAAAATGATTAATTTTTGAAAAGAAAAAAATAAAAAATTGAAAGTTTTGTATAAAAAATATATATTTTTTATAATTTTTAAAAATATTTATTAAATATAATTCAAAAGAAAAAATATTAAAATAAAGCGAAGGCAAGAAAACAACCCATTCTTCTTACTAAAACAACGTAGTTTTGGTTAATACATAAATCCTAAATTGCTTATCCCTTCTCATTTTCATCTTGCCCTTTATCTTTCTAAATTTATTCCTTCTCTCTAATTCCTTCGTCCTCTTTCTTTAATATTTCATCGTAAACCTCAACAACTCTAGAAACAAACGGTTGTCGTCGACCTCGTTTATTGACAATATTTTCATCCCAAATTTCATCAAAAAGTTCCCCTTTTCCTTTTCTTTCTTGTTATCTAGTTGGTTTCTCGGAAAATTCCCTAAATTTTTCTAGACCTAAAGTCAAAACTCGCAGATTCAAGACTCAAAATAGCCTTCCTTTGTCGCTAAAAAACCCTTATTTTTCACTATGTTCTTCCCCTTGTTTTAAGCTTTTCTCTCCCATAAACCCAATCCCAAAACCTTCTAGAACCCTCATAACTTGAAAACTATTTTCTCTTTCCTAATTTTTTTTGTTTTGTTTTTTGTTTACCTTTTTTTTGGGTATTGTGTTGCTTGTTTATTATGTGGTTATTTGGTGGTTAAGCTAGAAGGCGGGGATAATGGGAAGAGTATGGGTAAAGTAGAGCTTTTTTATTTTTATATTATATTTATTTTTGTATTTATATTTAATAAAATATTTTAAATTTAAATTTATTTTTGTTTTTATTAATATTTAATAAATATAAATAATTTTCATACTCATAATTTTTTTAAATTAAAAATTAAAAACTATTTTTTAATAATTTTTTATTAACATATATTTTTTAATAAAATATATTAATTTTAATTAATAATTTTATTATTTATTAAAAAATTTATTTATTAAATATATATAAAGTACGAATATAAAATTAATATTATATTATCTATTTTTATTTTTATTTTTAATAAAAATTTAAAATCATATATATTTGTATATATATATTTACAATATAATATTTATTTTTATTCAAATAAAAAATTAAATTTTTTATTAAATATAGATAAAATGGACATATAAAATATGGTTTTAGTTATTATTATTATTTTTCAGTTTTGTGTGCTGAGAGGATCATGGTGGTAGTACTATTAGTGTTTTTGGTTCTATGCTTCTAAGTAGTCGGGTGGTGATGGTAGTGGGTCAAGATTTTTCTACTGAATTTTCTTTATGCTGGTCAGGTCTAGGGGATCAGGTTTTCGAGTATGGTTATTGGGTTTTAAGGTATGGATTTATGGAAAAAAAAAACAAAAAAAATATTGACACGTGGAGTCTACAATATTCGAACATTCGAGCCATCATTTGTATATATATTATTACAACGTATATAAAAATTTGATAAAATTTATTATATAGATATTTACGTGAATAGTTTTTTAAATGACACATAAAATTTTTTTAAAAATAGTAAGATAATTTTTTTAATTATGAATTAAATAACTTTAAATTTATTTAAATATTAAAATTATTTAAATTATAATTAAAAAATAAATCAATATAGATATATGTTTTTTAAAATTAAATATCTGAAATATGGATTTTATGTTCATAATAAATAATTTTAATTGTTTAACAAATAATTTTATTTAAAAAATTATTTAATTATCAAAATCTCTAAACATGTTTGAAAATTACAAAGATTATATTTATTCAAATATTTCAATAACTCTTTTTATCAAGATTTGAGTCAACAAAAAATTAACTTTTCAAAAAATTTCGTAAGACATTAAAAACTTAAACAATTTTTCATATTAAATATTTAAATGATAAGATAATAAAAAAAGTTATATTCATCTTAACTCTAATTGTCATATTTATATTTCAAATATATACAAAAAATTTGATTTTATTTTTATCACTTATTATATTCCTTTTAAATTTAAAAAAGTTAATTTAAAAGATACCTATTCAATCCTAATTATACTTAAAAGTTTTTCTACAAATTTAAAATTATAAATGTAATGTGATATATAAGTTTTTTTTTTTTTCGTTTCCAACTTTTTTAAAGGTATATTTTATTACTATTGCAATTTATTTTTTTTACAACTTTTTTCTAAGATATATTTTATTATTTCTTATAAAAATAATATTTTTTTAATTTATTTTTTCTTTTTCCACATATCTCATAAGATTTTTCATAATTTGCACAACAATTTGATTAATATTACAAAAGTAAAAGTATGTTAATACTTTTTATTGTTTAATTTATCATTTAATAGTATATATTTTTATTTTCAAGAAAAACATAATTTATTTTATTTGATATAATTTTTAGGTGTATAAATATTATTGTAAGTAAAAATGGTGCAAATGAAAGACATGACAATTTTTTTACTTTTTTCAAAAAATTTATTTTTTTATGATATGTCAATATATATGAATTTTACATATGTTATAAATTTTAAAATTTTAAAATTTTAAATATAATTACAAGTTAGAATAGTTTATATATAAGATACTTGCCGACTCCTAATTACTTGACCTGCTTAATTGCTTTTCTGCTTAAACCTGCATTGGATTCCCTTTCTCTTTATTACTTTGATACATTTATTTTAAAAAGTACCTTTTTTCTAATCTACTATATTATATATATATATATATATATAGGTAGAAAAGGAACATTCATAGAAAATTAAATAGTGCGGTACAAAATAAATCCAGTCGTATCAGCCCACAACAGAGGCTGTAAAAAGTTTGGTGGAGAAACACGAGCAACAAAAAGATTGTTTAAGGCAGTACAAGAAGAACTATTACTAATACAAAAGTCCCTACTATCATGGGTGAGTTCGCTGCCTTTACGTGCAAGAGCATCAGCTCATCTGTTTCCCTCACGGAAGGTATGTTGGAGTTTCCTCTGTTGGATCTGGTTCAATAAAGTTCTGCAATCACATGTCAAAGGATCCAGAATGTAGTTAGCGGACAAATGATTGGATAACAGGCTGATAACAGCAGTAGCATCAATTTCAATCTCAAAACGTGTGATTTGTTTTTGGATAGCAAGGGCAAGGCCATTTCTTAAAGCCTAGAGCTCAGTTTCAACACTGGTGGTTTTGCCTACGTGTCTGAGCGTGCTAGCGATCCAATTTCCATCGTGATTGCGGATTATGGCTCCGGCTCCAGCAGCACCAGGGTTGCGGATGGCAAAACCATTAGTATTCAGTTTGTGCCATCCCACAGCAGGAGGAGACCACTTGACAGGGATAAAAGTGGGAAGGGTGGTCTTGTGACCATTGTGAGATAGGGCGTAGAACTCAACAGCTTTGTAAGTGGCGCGATGTGTGTGGCTAGAGAAGGTTTGACGTTTTTGAAGATGGCTGCATTTCTAGCAAGCCAAAGTTCCCAAATGAAGTGGATGACCACGATTTTCCAAGGGATGGGGTGGGCATGGTAAGACAGTTTGGAAGTAATGTGTGTCTCGAGGCACTATGAGAGGGGATATGTGTGGAGATTTGTATTATCTTACGAAGTATTATTTATTTTGATTCGAAAATTTTACGATTTTATTGTATAAAAAAAATTTTACAAGTTTAAAATTAAATCTCTATTTATATAGGTGAGATTAAAGTGTCACAAAATCCTCTCATTAAAATTTAACGTTTATGTTAAGCTCAAAATAAAATACAAAAAAATTACGAATAAACACAACACAAATCATAGAATCACACAACTTCTATCGTATAGTACTTAGCTCTTGTAGGATTCTAGAAGTGTCTTTTACAATGTAACATTTAGTTTTTTTTCGATTGATAATCTATTTAATATCATTTGTGAAAGATTTACGTTCAATTTATAAAGTATTGTCCGTTTTAATCCAAAATTTTTTTAATTTTATTTTATAAAAGGTAACTCGTAAGATTAAATTTTCATTTATATATCAGAGTAGATTCATAGAAAATCCCGACGTGGATTGGGTATGCAAAGGAGGAGGTGAGTTGTCGCGGGACCATGATGAGTTGCCAAAAGGGCACCGTAACGGGGACAGCTTCTGAGATTATGAGCGAGACTTTCTTCATTATTGTGACATAGAGGGCAGGTTGGTGATGTTACGATACCTCTCCTGGCAGGAAGAAGTTAGGTTGGAAGGATTTGGTGGGCACATTCCCACAGGAAGAATCTGAGCTTTAGCAAGATGTTTGGCTTCCAAATCCACATCCATGCGGTCTCAGGTTGAGTATCAGCGTAGGGGTTGGTTTGGAGAGCTAGCTTGTAGGCGCTGGTTAGAGAGAAACGGCCATCTCTTGAGGGGTTCCAACAAATGGTGTCAGGGGCATTGTGGTGGTGAGGAAGAGGCATACCAAGGATGGTATTAATGAGGTCCAAGGGGAGGACGAAGGAGATGGGGAGGGAAGCATCTCTTTGGAATTGGGAGATGAAAGCTTTGACAGTGAGATCATCCTCCTTAGGGTTAAGAGGGCCAATGAGCAAAGATTGGAGGGGGCCAAGACCAGTCCAATTATCATGCCAAAAATTAACATGGCAGCCATCTCTAACAACCCATCTAATTCTTTTTTGGAGAGTGTTTTGGACAGATTTCATGGATTTCCAGGTAATGGAGGCTTATTGTGAGTGTTGTCGACTGGTCATGTGAAATTCATTTTTCCCCACCCCTACTCCTGACCCTTCACAACATAATCAACAACTATTGTTTTGCAGTTTGTAGAGTCAAATAATTACTTTTCTTTTAAATATATAAATATATAAATATAAATATATAAATATAATGAAATAAGTACAATTGAAGGCGAGAGTTAATTTAAAATTTAAATTTTAAGAACGTCAATTAATTTTGATAACGAGTCATGCTACTTGTCCCGACAAGTGATGGATTTATAATTTTTTCCAAATATTAATTTCTAATAAATAAAAATATTATTAATAAATTTATTAATTTTATTAATAAAAAAATTTTAAAGGCGTTCACGAAAATTTTTCTTGTTTTCACCGTACATCTCAAAGCACTATTAACAAATGTGATAGAGTGTTCAAGGAATAAATAGTTGACAAATGAAGAACTGATTGCTTAGATATATTTTTGTAAGATATTTAACCAAGGATAAACAGCTTGAGAACAAAGCTTTTAATTAGTATATTTCCACCATGTGTCTAATTAATTATATCTACTCCGCATATGCTGCAAGCGGCTTTTATATTACCTTACAACAGAAGACAGGATAAGTACACTAATTAAGCATATTTGACTACACTTTATACATATTATGATGCATTGAGTTTATATATCCCTAATTTCTTCAGGCAGAATGCCTTTTTTTAATTTAATTTTTTGATTCATCTAACTTTTTAAAACAAAAGAAAAAATCTATACTTGATGATACATCGTACTCTCTTATACGATTTTGAAAAAAGAAAAATCAAAGTAATACTAGATAAATAAGAATGATGTTAAAATAATAAAATATTATGATACATATGTAAATGGATGATAAGAAAATATGAGTATAATTAGTAAAAGATTAATTTCTTATTGAGAATTAATTTTAAGTTTGTGCGATGCATGGATATGCAAATATATATATATATATATATATAACTCAATTATATATAATATAACTAATAAATTTTATATATAAAAAAAAATCTCAATGTAAAATAATAAAAAATAAAAATATTATAGATCAATATGTACTTATATAATATAAAAAAAGTTTTGTATCATATCTCATCTAACAGTGATATTTATACAAAATAAAATAATTTTTTATTTCAAACCATAAAAATTTATTCCACTTAAAATCAATTTTTTGTAAAAACTTTTGCATAGTGCGCCTCTTGCTTTGGTGCAAGACATCTAGAACTCAGAATAACAACTAACCATTGACTAGGTGGTGTCCATTTTTGCATTGTATTCACAAAGGTCAAAGTAGTTCAAAATGAATTTGCATTCTTTAGCGAATGGGATTGAAACCATATATTACATATTAAATATGGATAAAATTGTAAATAAAAGATAAACAAAAGAGCAAAAACTTATCAAATTTTAACAAACTCCATCTTTAACTAAAAAAAATCTTACCTTGTTCACATCTATTATTAGTCATAAAGAAAAATCTGACAAAATCTCTAATGACTAAAAATTAAAAAAAGATAAAACATGTAAAATTATTTCATTCAAAAGTTTTAAAAACTGCTAATATTGAAAATGAATAGATAAATAGAGTATGAACATGCATAAAAAAGTGAAGAAAAGAGAAATAAAGTCAATCGACAGCATGATAAGGAAAAAAGTTTATGAACATAAAAAATATGTAACTTAGTGATCAAAATTTTCTTGATCATAATGAAATCAATGCATTTGGAGGGTTTTGAAGAGTAATTAGCATATAGGATTCTTTATTTATAATAAGAATTCGAAAAATTTTTATAAATTGAGAGTAATTTATGCAAAACATTACAATGAGTTATTAATTATCTATGTAATATATCTTTTATTTTGAAAAGTCTACACTTTAATATTTTAAAAAATTCTTGTAAGATAATAAATTATATCAATTGTAATTAATAGTTATATAGAAAGAAATATGAAAATATGTTTCCAATTAATTAGACTTTTTTTTTAGGTTTGAAATTTTAGCATTATATGCCTTATATATTCATTAAGGTTAATAACTACATAAATTATTTCTTAATTAAATACTAAAATCATGGTTATTAAATAGTAAATGCTTTCAAAGTGAATTTTTTATTTATAGTATACACATTAGATGTTTAAGATTAAGAACTGAATTTGGTTGAAAATGATTTAAGATAATTTAATTGTAATACATTTATAAAAGGCAAGACAATTGATTATTTATAAGAAAATAAATAACCTAATTTAGCTAAAGAAATATATTTTAAATTAATAAAATGTATATGAAGTCAAATTGAAATAATTAAATACAAGATACGTGATGATTATTCAAAACAATCCATATGTCAAAAAAATAGATTATCTACATTGGATTTTTTTTACCAAAAGTTTTTGGTTTCTATATATTTATATAAAATAGGATACATGGCTTATTGATCACAACTAGTATACATAAAATTTAACATTATAATGTATGATTAATTTTATAACAAAAACAAAAATCTAACATTATAATGTATCATCAATCTTATATAAATATATAAAATCATTATATTATTTTTATATATATTTATACATAAATAACATCTGTATATTTAATCAAATATGAATATATCAAATAATTTATTAAGGAATCAACTATTGACCACTTATACATACGAGTATAATTAGTATAATTATATGGTTTGGCCATAATTATATAGAGCACAATGCTTTGGCCACTTATACAACTATTGACCACTTATACATATAAGTATAATACAACTATTGACCACGTATACATATGAGTATAATTAGTATAAAAATTAACAATAATTAAATGCATGATAAGAAAATAGTAGTATAATTAGTAGAAGATTTATTTCTTACTTAGAATAGTGCTCTATACATGTATATGCACGTTTCTTTCAAAAATCATATGATATCTCAATCTCACGCCATTGATTTTAGTAATAGTGCATTGTTAAAATATAAAAAGTATAATTACCTAATGATTATTAACGCTTTCACTAATTTAAATCAAATCATAAATATCATTATATTGTTAAATTATAATTATATATAAAATTATATTGTTTTTGTTTCCTAGGCTTGTGCAGCTTGATGCATGAAGTTGTTTCAAGTGCAATTATTTGCATAATTTCGTGAAATATTGATCACATTATCATATGATACATATGAGAAAATTTAAAGGAAAAGAAATTAGTTTTATTCAAGAGATATGCATATGCATATGATCGCTATGAGAAATTAAGGAGGTGTAATTTTTTTTTTTTTATGATATGATGATGAAAAAATAAGGAGTCAAGTGACGATTCATCTAGAAGTGGATTATATAAGCTTTAAAACCAAATATGACTGAGGAATCCAATATATATATATATATATATATATATATATATATATATATATATTGAGGTACGTAGAAGAAACCCAACTGATGGATATATATATGTGGTCCACATATTTATGAGTTAAAATGGATCATACATGTATAACTTTTCATCTCGTTTACAATTCAAGTAACATGCATATATAGTAAAAACTTTTTTTTTCATTAAATACTAGAAATTAAAATCTCCCAATGATGGTCACTCACGAAGACAGCGCCGAACAGATGATGCTAACTATCCGTATTCTTTAATTCCCCCCCCCCCCTCCAAAAAAAAAAAAAAAAAAACCTATCCGTATTCGTTTGAACCGTCAACCAAATCCAACTACTCTCTCTCTCTCTCTCTCTCTCTCTCTCTCATTTTTTTTTTTCGCCAGATGATAAAAGGGTGGAGGGCTTGGGTTGGGAGAACCAAAAAGAAAGTATAGTTGGTTTGTGCTCAGACCAGCCGATCTGGATATTGCCTCATCATTTGCTAATAATGATTTATCCTTGGAATTGGAAATGTTGATCAAAAGTAACCGTTGAGTTAGAGAAAATTTTTTCGATACGTTGGGTGCCGTCGTCGATCTTGTAATTGAATATCTATATTTGCGTATTTTGTTCATTTCTCGGCCACTTTTTAAGTCTATCTGCCAAAACCTAAATTCTACATGGGCTTAAACTTGGCTGGGCAGGGCCACCCCCAATTTTGCATCTGTAGCCCACCCAAGTTTGCTCAAAATTTCCAATTACTTTTTCCATCCATATTGCATATGTTAGTTTTTATACGATAACAGGGTAAATTTTTTTACTTTATGTCTTATTTTTTAATTATTTTTTTAATATACTTTAAAGGAAATATATATCATTTTATTAATTCTAAGTATGAACTTTAAAAACTTCACTTCTAATGAATTAAATAATTTCTCATAATATATATATTATATTTATTATTTACCACGTCTTTGAATCACTTCTATTTGTAAACTATCCAAGGATCGTGCTATCAATCTAATCTGGTGGATCTAATTTGATGGGTAAGACCAAGATTTGCCTAAGTAAGACTTATTATAAAAAAAATTAATAATATTTTTCTTTTTGTTCTTTCTATTAAAAAAAAAAAACCTTTTAGTTAACCTATTGAATTTACTTATGTTAAAGTTATTATTTTTAATCACTTTTGATTAATAGAGAATAGAGAGGTTGGAATTCAATTCTTTAATCAAAATTAAAAATATTATGCAGTATTAACCTATTGAAGCACATATATATTCAGATGGGATAAAATTTTTTATGACTATTAAAATAAGATTTCATTATCCTTATAGTAATCACAACGCAATAGCTTCTGAAAAAGAGAAAAGCCAATGCAAGTCAGTTTCCTTTTTTAAAGAAAGTAATAGCATTAGTAAAAGTCAGAAGCTAGCATTAATTAATAGTCGGACATGGTAGCATGTCGTCTTAGATTAATAATATTGGCCCGGGTGCGTCCCACGTTTTTTGTAATTAATTAATTTATTAATTGAGGTATGCTAACCAAATTATCTTATTCATCAATTACTACTAATAGAGAGATGTATATATATATATACACGCAATTGGTAAGAACGTTACTCAAGAAACCATTCATCCATCATCATCAAGAAGAACAGAAAATCCGAATTTTTCTTAAAATTTGGGCCTTAGAAATTAAACAATGAAGTCCTCCCTTCCCTGTTTCTACCTCCTCACACTACTTGTGTTAATTGTATCTGCAGCCTCTGGCAGTGGTGAACAAGACTCTTCTCCAAAATTTTCCACATTGCCAGAGACATCCCCTTTTGATAATCTCCTATCCTTCACCTACTACCACCAGAGATGCCCAATGCTTGAAGAAATTATCAGTAGAAAAGTGAAAGAATGGATTGCAAAGGATCACAGTCTTGCCGCCAGTCTCTTGAGGTTGCATTTTCATGACTGCGCTGTCACGGTAATATTTAAATCTTGTAATTTTTCATGCTTGATTAATTTGGAGACACTGCCACCTTCAATGCATACATTAATGCCATAAATGTGTCATTCATGCTCATGTATACCTTAGCTGAGGTTGAGGATGGATGGAATTATTAATGTGAATTGCGATTCAGGGATGCGATGCTTCCATTCTTTTAAACTACGAGGGAAGTGAGAGGACAGCGGAGGCCAGCAAAACATTGAGAGGGTTTCAAGTGATAGACGACATCAAGGCGGAGGTGGAGAAATTGTGCCCAGCAACAGTTTCTTGCGCAGACATTCTGACGGCCGCCACCAGGGATGCCACTGTCTCACTGGGAGGTCCATACTGGATGGTTCCCTATGGCAGGAAAGATTCCCGAATTTCAAATGCAAAAGATGCTGACATGGTGCCTAGTGGTAGAGAAACCATTACCACTCTGCTTCAGTTTTTCCAGTCTCGGGGTCTAAATGTTATTGACTTGGTTGTTCTCTCAGGTACTTGTTCTCAGAACTCAAATCTTCTCTTCTCTTATTTATTAGCCTAGCTACGTACGTCAAGATGCATTTTCGTTTAATCAATTAATTAATTAGTAAAGATGACGATGATAATGATGATGCAGCATTAATTAATCTTTTGATATATATATATATATATATATATAAATCAAATATATAATTGGGCTCCTTTCTTACTAATTATAATTATCCGTATGTCCAGGAGCACATACCATTGGAAGGACATCGTGTGGTGCAATTCAACATCGGGTCTATGGCTTGAATGGAACTGGCATGCCTAATCCACCTATTGATGATCACTATTTGGACTTCTTGCAAAGAAAATGCAAATGTGTATCAGATCAGTATGTTGATCTTGATGCTACCACCCCATCCACTTTTGATTCCCAATTTTATGCAAATCTTCAGAACAAGATGGGACTCTTATCCACGGATCAAATTCTATATTCCGACTCAAGGACTAGACCTATTGTTAACACATTAATTCAAAGCCCCTCTATTTTCAGACACCAGTTTTCGGTCTCCATGCTCAAGCTTGGAAACATTCAAGTCCCCACTGGTCAGAATGAAGGCGAAATTCGAACCAACTGCAATTTTGTCAACTCTAATTGATTTCATTTTTTTAAAAAATAAACTGAAGTAAGCTTTTATTATTTAATTTTTAATTTTTTATAATTTGGTCATTAATTAATAATGTGATAATATGTAATTTAATGATAATGTATAAAATTTTATACATTATCAATGCATTAAAATATAAACTCTTTTTTATTTATCTATATTTTGGTAGTAAAACAATAACTACATATTTGCTCGCTCTCTTGTTTTGACAGTAATTAACGTGGAAATTACTGTACGCTTCAATTAAGCTCATGAATATATTTTTGTGTTGTGTCACTTTTCGTATTTATGGCTATCCCTGCATGAAACATTTATGAATTTAATTCCCATTAACTCCATAAGTCCTACATATATTTTTTTTCTTTTCCGTTGTTAGATCTTGAATTAATTAATTTAGACTTTTCACAACCTTTATGTGGACAAAACAAAAACCTTACCTAAATAAATTAAAACCTGTGAAAGACATAGAAGTTATATCCTGATAAGCGATTGTGAGTAAATTTCTTTTTAAGTGCGTGAAATTTAATATTTGAATAATTAATCAAATTTATTTTATTTTTAATATAAAATTTTTATATATTTACATTAAGTAATGAAATTTATGCCAAGAATCCTAAGGTTTTAGATTCACGTTCTACTGTGTATGATTTTGATTATCTAATTATATTTAATTTGTTAGTTGATTATTCAGTAATATATTATATATAGATGTAATAACTGATTGTCATTGTAACTTCTTTTATATTTGTAATTTTTAAAAAAATAATAAAACTTATGCAAATTATTTAAAATTTTGTATACTTTATTTATTTAATAAATTTTATAATCTATCTATTTAGTTTTTCAATTGGGAAATGTAACTTAAGCAAATTGCGTAAAATTTCAAAATATCTTTTAATCATAAAGAATATTTATTTGTAAACAGTATGTATATAACAGTCCTTTCAATTTTATTTTTATTGGAATACTATTTAATTAACAAAAACTTGACAAATTTGGCCTCTCTAGGTCTTTCTAAAATTAAAGTTTAATTAGAGATAACATCAACATGAATTCAAAAAATAAAACCCACATGTTAATTAATTAGCAATAATTCTGACCAAAAATAATAATAATAATTTGTAATAGGGAAGTTATGAGTATATATTGTGACCTAAGCTTGGCATTTAAAAAAAAAAAGAATTAAACAAGAATATAGATCAACAAAATTAAATAATAATTGAAAGTGTATCAATTATCATTATATATAGAATTATATAGATCGGTAATTTTATAGTTTGATCTTTTAGATTCATCAATTAAATTTACAAGCAGACGACCTAATCTATCTACATAATATGTATTGGAGAAAATTTTTTTTAATTATTTGGGATTAATCTTGTGTTTTGGGCTCTTTGGCCAGAATATGAAGAAACAAGTAATTACAAGAGTCTCTTAATTATGCTTCTTGTTGTCTCTTGGGAGTTCTATCTGCCGTAGGCGTGTGTTTCACGAACCTTTGCTTTACTCTTTTTGGTCTTTCAAGTTTCAACTCTCTCTCTTTCTCTTTCCCCTCGAAATTAGTATGTACTATTTAAGATCAATAAGGAATCCTCCCTCATCATCAAAACTCATCAACTCTATATGCAAACTTGAGCTTATCTCTCTCAACATAGCAGTTGCAGCAGGTAACTAAGCTAACCTTGGCTCACCTACATGCCCACAACCCTATATATATATATATAATTCTTCATTTTGCGTGGCTGGTACTCATGTAACTTCCTAATTATACGGCCACTTGCATCACTCTCTTCGTCCTTCTTGTTATTACGGTTCAGTCCAGTAACTTCCCACATAACAACACTAGTACTACAAGGGATGGGACGTCGACTGTGAGGAAACACTACAGCATGGAATTTTCTACAAGAAGATCAGCCAAACGTCGACAACCGTTCCAAGAGCAACGTGGTTCATTTTCCTCCAACAACATCAGCATCAGTAGCAGCAGAGCGAAGAAGATCAGAAAACATTTTCAATGCTAGTGCACATGAAGTTCCTAGTGGTCCAAATCCCATTTCAAATAGGTAAAATTGATTCATATTATATTGTTCCACTAATTAATTAATGTGTTGTAATGAATATTAACTAATATGTTATGCATATTAGTTAGATCCCAAAAAATTGTGGGTGCGAAAGGATTTAAGTGTGTGTGTATATATATATATATATATATATTATGGGCTTGTAGTAGCTGTAGATTGCTTGTCAAATAGTCTATGTTTAATTTGTTCCATCCATCTTATATTAATTTGTTACATATGTACAGCTAGCTTGTAAGTCCCCTAGTGCAAGATCAAGGAGGGAAGGCACCATGCATATTTTCTTTATGTATCCTCATTTGACGACAAGATTACTGTGTATGAGATTTTGGTGATGATATAATTTTTCTTTCTTTTCCCGAAACAGTCATCAATTACAATTAATCATATATATATATTTTGAAATTTTGGAAGTTCTATATTAACTCAGTTGCAGCCCTTTTAGGGAGGGGTATGGAGCATAAACATAATCATGACTCCTGCATATATATATATATATATATATATATATATGCAGGAGTCATGATTATGTTTATGCTCCATACCCCTCCCTAAAAGGGCTGCAACTGAGTTAATATAGAACTTCCAAAATTTCAAAATATTGACAAGGGATGAGTTAATTTTTTTTTTTTTTTATATATTACTATTAGTAGTTCAAAGGGAAGCGTATATGCAGCTAATAAAAGAAATGGCTATTTTCACTTGGTTCGATATTCGGAAAAAAAAAAAAAGAAGAAAAAGTTTGGCTGATATATGTCAGGAACGTATATAGTAGATTAGATTTATATATGTAGCTGCTAATTATATTATGAAAGACTTAAATGAACAATAAATGCTACAAATATCAGAAAGCATGCAAAAAGGTCGGCATTGCAATTTGGGATTAAAATATGGAGCAAATAAAAAGATGAAAAAGACAAGAGTGACGAAAAGAAGAGATAATGATTACAAAATCTGTCTTCAATTTAGACAGAGAGGCTCTGGATTAATGTAAGGTAAAGTAAAATATAAATTGTCCTAATTAAATAATGAAAGGTAAAGGAAAGGCCTAAACCCCATCGTTCCTCCTGTAAAGTCATGCATAGACACACGGACCTGGAAATGGCATCCAAAGCAGTGGTGATTTGTGTAGGCCTGAAGGGCCACTTTCCTTCTCCGCAATAACTAATTTAACCATTAACAAAAGAAATGCCTGTGCATCCTTAGATCACAAGCAAGAGGGAAATTGCAATACAAAAGGAAAAGCCGAATACATCAACGATTAAATAACACTATATATATATATATATATATATATATTTTAAATATCATATCTAATAATTTAAAATAAATGATTATAAATTATACATTTAAAATAATTTCAATAAATAATTATTAACAAAAATTTAAATTCAAAATTATTCTATTAAAAAAATAAATTTTAATCAATTAAATTAATCGCTTGTTAATATATATTTTGATATTTATTCTAAAATAAAAAATAAATAATGTTTTAAGATTACAGAAATTAAAAAATAGAACCCTCGTTTTCCTGCTAAAAATTTGAAGATATCCTCACGTGTCAAGTTCTAACTTGTACAATTTCAATTCTCACTGCTGAAGAATGATGATAGACTGATAAAGATATGGGCATTAGATTTTGTTCCACGACTGTCTATGATTAATGTAACAACTTTCTGAAAAGTAGTTTAAGTCAAGACTCAAGACACCAAATATTTTCTATGATTTAGAGGATCGAGGAGTTAGGCCAAGGAGCCTGTTCGCTTTTGGCAATCAAAGCATCATTCATTGGTCTTTGGCTTTTGATTTTGACTGAGATGTTTCAATTTCATCACTTTACCCTTTTGTAGCAATGGCTAAACCATATGTATCAATCACCAGCCCATATTAGCCTGAACCAGGAAATACTGTAGCTAATGAAACTGAGAACCAGAACCAACCCTTTTGAATTTGATTTTGAATATTCCAGGGAAAGACAAAACCAAAAGTGCTTGTCTTGTCGGAAAAAACTAAGAGTGATGGTTAATTGAAGTATTTGCTTTATTAGGATAGGTTTTCTTTTCGAAAAGCTAGGTGAGGTTATGGTAGTGAGCATTGCTCTGTGCGCGGAAACAAGAGAAAAATCAATTTGCCAATTGGCTAGCTAAGGCAACATTTGTCACACATGGCGTGCATGCTGCGCTGAAAGAAAATACTATATCAGACTTAATTTTATGAATAACCACAAATTATAATATAATGTTGAATTTAATATATAAATTTTAAAAATTTTTAGTATATTATTTAAAATATAAATTTATTAATTAATATAATATTTATTTTTGTTATGATTAACTTTAAATATTAACATAAATACACAGTCATTTAACTATTAAAATAATTTAAATATTATATTAAAAAATTTTAAAATTTAAATATCATGTTAAGTAATTTATTGCAATTCAAAAATCATTATAACATGACCGCCCACCCGCACCAGACCAAGGACACAGGGCAAGATTCTACATGTGAATTGACCATTGACGGCCAACAGCATTTTTACTTATAATATATTTTTTTATAAATTTAAAGGAGGCGAGCAAAATGGAGGATAGCACAAGATCGCACTTGTCAATTCACAATCGACGTAACCTGAATGAATAAATGTCATTTTACTTTACTAGTAATATTTGCCTTCATTTCTCATTTCTCAATCAACACAAGTAGGTGCGGCGATCAACCTCATTCCTTAGTCACTAGTCACTACCATGGTGAAAAATGCGTACACGGAGGAGCCAGAGGCTTAACGAAATGAGAGAAACCTTTCTCAAAACCAGTTGAATAGCATTCTCCACTGCAAGTCCAAGTGGTAATATCTACAAACTGGCAGAGAACTACTTCAACCTTCAAAAACCGCTAAGCCCAAATTCCTAAGATAATGGAGAGTAATACTTAACAACATACGAGCCCAACCCAACATTTTGACCTTATACAACCCCCCCAAAATGATAAAATATTCACAGCAGACAGTTACTTTATACCCTTCCGATGCCTAACAGTAGATTGTCTGGGAAACATCCTGTAGAATTTTGTTTTGTTATGCTATGCTATGCTATTAAAGCCTATAGTGGCCATGCCTTGCACCATTAGAAAGCATTCCACTCAAGAGTATCAAGTCTCTCACCATAATCATGGTTTCCAACTCAGGACCAGTGCATGTAGAATAGCCCTTCTTGTGATCCAAGCCATGCCCCAGAATTATGGTTTTGTCTTTCAGCTTCCCTTCCAATGCCTCCTGCAGGTATTTAAGAAGGTTTATACAACATAAACTATAAAGTGGACAAAACAAGTCATATTATATATTCCGGTCCCCCAGAGGGAAAATAACCCAGTAAAAGTAGGGAAGAAGATGAATGTACTTTCAGCTCTTCGCCAGCAAATGGTTGTTGGCACAGAATTAGAAAATTTGTCCTCAAAGAGCAGTTTACCAGACTTGACACTCCAGAGTCGTAAATAGCAGTCTTCTCCACCTAAGATGAAAATGTTGTCAGACTCTCAAATCACTACATCTGCTAAAGATTGTATGACATTCATTCAGTTGGTAATTGTGGACCTGACATAACAAATCTCTCAGATTGGTCAACTCCAATCTGTATACGAGTATGAGAATTCACATGCCCTCCATAAGATTGTACAGCCCTTCTCTTAGTTAGATGGTGATCGTAAAGCTTCATCTATCAAGAAAATTATTAAAAAGAAAAGAATATTCATAAGACAATCCATCTAGACATGCCCCAATACATCTATAACCAGTATCACAAAAATTACAACAGCTATCATAAACAAGGCAAATGAAACAACTATGTACTTCAATATAATTAAATAAAATTAAACAGGGATGAAAATTAAGTGTAGAGGTGAGAAGTCAGCAAAGCAACAATTTGTAAAAGAGTTAAAGCAATAAAGGAAACTTACTGAACCATCCATCGATCTTGCCAAGAAATACTGATCATAGGATTGAAGTGATACCAAACTTGTGGTACAAAATATAGCAGGAGTTAATAAACTCAAAACAAAGAAAGAAGACTAGAAACAGGTTAAATAAAAACATCACAGCTCACTCACCTAGAAATAGATGATGGCATATAAATGATATGAGAAGGAGATATGTTTCCTTTGAGCTGTAAAACATGACGACCAGATACATTAACCTCTGATTCAACAGAAGAAGTTCCAAGTTAAAAATTCAACATATTTCCATGACATTAGCAGGCGGTAATAAGTACATTGTGCAAGTTGACACTACAAGCAGAAAAATGGAAATATGAGATCATCTGCAAAAACTAATAAGCATGGTAAACAACTGCAGTATCCATAATTTTCAATCATAGATCCTCATCAGGTTGAGGAAGAAAATGAAGATTATAAGATATGATGAATTGTGTCAAACTAGAGAATAAGATTTTCCATTCTGAAAAAAATTCCTTATGGCTCATTGCTCGTCAACTTACAAAGCTGCCACACTTCTAAGACCAATATTTACATTGAAGATACATCTACTTTTAAAACCACAACCCGGGTTTCAGAATTACCAATCACCATCATTCATCATCTTCATCACATACACACATAAAAACTACAATTTAATATCTCTAAAATATACTTGATACCTCAAACCATTTTTTCTGATTACTTCTGCCTGATGAAAAGTAAGGATTTCGATGCCTAGTATGTCCAGCAGCAATGCTTTGCTGGTTCTCGCGAACATCCACAGTGACAATTGCTCCATTTCTGAGTCCACAAAGCACAAGATTTCCCTGAAATAAGTTATATTCAGGATCAATTTCAAGATATAGGTATGCTGCAAGCATCAATGCTGCATTGCAAGACTCAGAGCATATATCATAAATATATGATTATGAAACACATTAAGCCACTAGTTACTATGAATAAGATATACACATATAGCTTGAAACCAGACAAAAAAAATGGTCCAGAAAGCCGGTCCAGAGAGCCTCCAAAAATGAATTTATTTGGCTCCCAGCGGGTAATGGGTGAAACAAAATTTATTAAGCATGATTGATTAATATCGATATTAAAGAACTTATTTTTCCCCTCAGAAACTGATACATTACTAAAAGTTTCATCAATTAAAGTAAAGGGGAATTTTAGATCATTGACCATAACATTGAAGTATATAATACTTACAGTCCGATCAAATTGTTGTGCCAAGACATCACTTTTACTATGGCACACCCATGTTGATATTCCTCTTTCCACATCAACCAAGGCAGCTCCATGATTGGTTCCTATAATGATCAAAACAAGCATATATAAGTATCTGAACATTACAGAGTGAAGGATAATAGCAGGTAAAGGTCACTGCCCATCTTATTTATTTATCTATAATGTTAGGGAGTGGGAATGACAATTGTTCAAATAACATACAGCAACAGAAATTTTACACCAACATAATTTATCACGACAAGTCCCAAATGATTGCAGTTTGTGATTGAAGAAAAATATAGAAAATACAGAAAATGCTAGACCAAATGATCGGAACTAAGCCCAAGTAGACAAATTTATGTCTAATACCATGTAATTGCAACCTAAACTGAACAAGGAAATATACTTCAATGACTCTAAACGAAACTGATGAAGACATGGCTGGAGACGATAGCAATGGACCTAGCATTACTGATCAAACTAAAGACTAGGGATGAAAGGTTAATGATTCCATCTAGAGGACGATGGCATAATAGAGGAATTGAGATATCAGAAAATTTTGGAAAGTCATCTAATTCCATGCTAGAAATGAAAGACAACATCAAAGTTAAATTAAGCACAACTTAAAGATATCAAAAACTTAAAGAAAATGAGAGGGAAAGAAAAAACTTGCCAATCACTGCTTGATTTTTATGAGAATTATAATCTGCAGCCCAAATGGTATAATTAAAAGAAGCAACTGCATGTAACCTTTGATCCAATCGAGAAGTAAAATCTACTGGTTCCAGGAGATTAAGGATATAAACATATCCACAAGAAGTCTCAGATCCCAGTGTAGTTATCCTGTTTTTAAGTTAAGATATTGCAAGTGCAAAACCAAATCTCTTCATCAGATACAAAGATAATACATAAAAAATTTGAGGAGTTCATGGCAGGAGTGGAGACTGCAGCATATTAAATTATACAAACCATGAATTAGGTAGCACATTCATTAGGCAAAGGGAGATTCCAGTGGTCAATGCTTCATAAAACATGATAAACTCTAGGGCATTGGATCACAGCCAAGATTTGAATATTTCAGGAATTAATTTCTTCAGTTGAAGGGAAAAGTGTCTTTTCCTAGATTTAACATGCAGTTTGGACTAAAGCCTTTCTAGAACAGATTAAATCTAGAGGACCACAATCATTGTCTGCATATCCCAGAGTTAAAAGTCTAATCAAGAATCAAAACAATTTTTTTTTGTTTTTCCCATCCAATATTTTGATTTGAATAATATAACTTAACCTATTCAGATGCAAGGAACATTTAAGTGTTGCCATTAACATAAATGATTCTAAGACAAGCCAAATGTTAAAGAGTTTGTCAAAATAAGCAATCATTGAAGGATACAGTGTGTTGGAGCTTAGAATCATCATTGTTTGTACAAAAAGATTGCTTTTCACACAATCTTATACAAGAGATTCTTGATGACATATGAAATGAAACACATGTGGGCCACCACACATATTGAGGTGGTTCATTATTCTCTGCTTCCACCTTGGTGGAAGGCCAAACATGATCCGGAATGTATCTTACCCCATAATCAAAAGGCTGTCCAAGCTTTCCAACCGTTAAGAAACTGCAAGACACCGAATTTCAAAAGCAATAGCTAAACGTTATCCAAATGTTATGAAGTACCACAGCACTGATAGAAAATTTCAAAAAAGAAAAGGATGATATATAAGTTGCTTTGCAATGCCATTGAAAGAAGCTACGCTTATGCCATAACAACAGCTAGAAGATAATAACAAATTGATGAGACAAATATAAAGCTTGAAAATACAGTGTAACATAAACTTGAATGGAAAAATGGAAGTGAGAAATAATGAGTGCATGTGTGTGTATGTTGCAGTAGTAGGAGAATGCACCACATGTGATAAAGAATGCAACACAAACATGTAAAAGCTCCAATGCAATAATGGGAGGGATACATAATATTTAGATGGTAACACCAAGAAGAACAACAATTCATCATGAGGAAGACAAGGTGTTAAAGTTATGTAGAGGTTCCAATGTCGCAACGAAATTCAAAAGGAGACCTAATTTATATGGTAGCACCAATAGGAAGACCATGCTATGCATTGAGTTCCTCATAGTTTTACAACACTTCATTGTAATTTGCAAGAACAATGACATGTTTAGATAAACCAACCGTCCAGTCCTTCCAGGGTTTATTATCACCAGATGATATGACACCACCATTCAAAATAAGAGGTCATCGCACAAAACACGGTAACCAATGACAGTTCAGCAAATTGCATTTTGCCACCAGTAAATGTGATAAAGGCATATAAATGCAAACAACTCACACCCTATGTGTTAATTTATTGTAAGCCCATCTACAATAGTAGAATTTATAGTAGAACCTTAGAAAAATATTTTGGAGGCATCTTGTATTTGGAAGAGAATGCCGCTACATCAATGTCTATTTACAACTCTGTTTATACCTCAAGGAGCCATCTATACTGCCTACTAGCAGAACATCAGTTTCCATTTGACCCTCTAGTGTCTGTACACCAATTTGTGTCTGTTCCAACGAGCTATCACTTATATTAACTCTTAATAAATTTGTGCTTGTCCCATAGCTCCAAACCTGAAATAAATCTAGAAAATTGTAAAATAAGATTATGAAAACTATGTGATTCTTAGTAAGAAATTTTTGGGATGCAGAATTCTGAATAATGCTCTAAGATGTTAAATAATGACTTAATGCCGCCAAAAAGAAAAAACCCTATTACAGACAACATAAATTCATATAAAAGAGTATAACTCTAGTTTCCTCCCTAAATATTCTCAAGGATCACAAAGGAAAAAGGAGAAATGGTTTGATCTATCCGCAAGATAAACTAAAACTAACTCTTAATAGCAAAAAAAAAAAACTGCAGTTTAACATGAATAATTCGTAAATTTTAGATAATAAGAAAATGAATTGGGCAACTTGTAAATTACCGCAGGTTTAGAAGCATGTAACTTGTGGAATTCCTCCTGAAAGCTAAGCCTCCCTCGACCATAATTAAAAGCATCGCCGTTCAACTCTCTAAGATGAAGTAGCCTAGAGGTGGGAGCCCTGGTTTGTGGACATAACTTTGTTGCCTGCAAAAAAAAAAAAAAAGTTTAACGTAGGAAAAACATGGAGCTGTATGTATGTGTCTAATAGAGTTTAAAAACTTAGTGGTGAAAAACAGTGAAAATTGAGGAAGGATTATTATTATGATTATTAGATGAAAAGTGTTCCAAATTAAAAACTCAAAAAGTCTAAACAGATTGGATAGAGAACCTGATGTATATATAGATAGTAAACACAAAGAATGAATTCAATTGAACCTACTTGAATTATTATTTTTACGAGTTTCAAACAAAACTATGTCATGTGAATCATAAAAAGGAAAAACCAAACCCCTTTGGTGGAGAAGCGTGATTATTGATGATAATTATGAAGAAGAACAGGAATGGGTTACCTGGACGGAGTTTGAAAGTGGGTGGTTGTTTTGGGATTGTGAAGCATGGGAGAGGGAAGAAGAGCCAGGAATCCGAGGTTTGATGGGGAAGTACCTGTTCTTCTCAGCATCGTAGTACAACCCAGGGGGGTCTGCTACATCACAGTCAAATAAAAATGCTAACTCTTCTTAGTATCACTGTTATTATGCTTTTAAACAGTTTAATCAAAAGAGAGACACTTAAGAAAAAATTTGGGAACCTTGTGGCATGTTTTTGTGCAGAGAAACTAAAATCACACTATGTTAGAAAGAAAGAAGAAGATGCTTTAATTTGTGTTATAGGGTTTGGCAGAAACTGATTAACAAGCAGTGGCCGTCGCTTATTCATGTTGATCTACTTTCCACAGCTGCAATGGCCCTGGCCTAACTCTAAAATAAAAATACTTTTCTTCTTCCAATCCAATAAAAAAGTATTTCAACTAATTTGTGAACAGTTTGTTCCCTGACGAAGATGATATTTCAAAGAAGCAAAAGAAGAAAAAATACTCCCAGCAAGAACTCAGAGAAAGATACGAGAATGGAGATCCTAAATTGATTTCGTTGGTAAATCTTTAAGAAAATTTGATTATTATGTCATCTATTTAAAAAAAAAAAAAAAAACTTCTTCAAACCTGTAAAATTCAAGCTACTAAAAAATCAAATTTTATCAAAGCCTTACCTCAAATATCTATGATATAACCAAATTACCTAGGATCAGATTTCTCTCCTTTCCAATAATTTAAAAAAGGCCAATACAAACTCATTCCAAAAATCCTAAATCTCATTACCAAAGATGAATATGAGAATAAGAAAAGTGTTTTTTATACTAAAACAGTTTTAAATTGACAGACTAAAAATTCTTTCCAACAAAAAATATATTTACACAGAATTGAACACAAGTTAAACCAAATCAGTCATCACTTTAATCAAAGCCTTGTCAATCTTTAAAATATTTTCTTGTAATTCAATCAAGAATAATAACTTTAGATCAAGAACTCAGATACATGGTTGAAACTAACATTGAATTCACTTATGCTTTCACTGAAAAGGAGAAAGAGATGAAAATTCTCAAGATTTAATTTGCAAATCTTCAGAATCAGGCAGAAACAATAACAACAAAAAATAGCCTCCAGCTACAATATCTTCACTCCACTCAACACCGGCATGCATGACACCCCTCATCAAGCCGACACTACTTCTTTTTACAAACCATACAATCTTTCAACCTTACCATCAAAACCTTTCTTCACACCATTTCAGTATAAACCTCCCCTTACATCCACACCAATATCTTCCTAACCAAAACAATACTTCACTTATATCTCAAACCAACCAGAACAATCTTTCTTTGGAACAACTGAAAAATAAATTCAGACTCTAAAAAAAACAATCAGTTGATCCAAAACTCAAAAGAGTTATAGAACAACCACTTATTCAACCTCCAAAATCAAAATCAAGCTCAAGTTCTACACCTCAAAACCTTCCACCTCACACAAACCAAAAACATATACAACTTATGATTTTTCTTACACAAACCCTTCCAGAAATGATTCACTAGATGGCACAAGAAAATCTCCCTTCATTTTCCCTTAAAAATATTTTTCCTCTACTTTTGAAAAAAAATCTCAGATGGAGACTATTAAGTCAGCTATTACAGATGATACTAATGATTCAAATGAGTCAGAACTTCCTCAGATCTTCATGACAGAACCAACAGTTGAAATTCCAAAAGAAAACCTAGAAGTACACAACCCTAATGTAATGGACACTGAACAACACTCTCCTTCACAACTAACACATGTTTCTCCCTCCACATCAAAGTTCTCAGTCTTTACAATTAATGATATTCTTCCTTCAAATGGCCCTTAAGGTTCCAAGAATTCTTAGCATGGGGATTAGTTGAACTGAACTCCAATCCTAATGTTACGATGAACATAGTCTTGATCAAATTTGTTTTCAGATTAGTTGGAACTTTGAAACACTTTTAGGACAATATTGGTGAATACAGATAACTATAATTTCTTCAATGCCCAACCATCGCAAAAGCTGTATTTTAGTTTTCAGTAATATTTTATGACTAAGAAACTCATAGATTGAAAAAGATCAAAGAACAATTTTTCAAGTTAAAATGTTGTTCCCTTCATCCAAAAGATCTTGACAGACACTATTAGCATTTTTCCTAATATTTTTACATACTTGGTGGATTTGATGATGTCAACCTGAAGCAAGCTTTTTTCAACTCTGTTTCAGAAGAACTTGCATAGCAAATAAGAGCACAGTTGAACCTCAAATCTCTTGATGTTAGAATCATGAACCTTAGAGATATGTATAAAATGATGTTAAAAGCAATTCACAAGATTTGCAAAGAGCACAGATACAATAAAAACTTGGTAAACAACTCCAAAAAGTTAAAGAAACCATGCTCCTACTTTTTTTCTTGACTCTAAATCAAATGTTCTTCCAAGAACTCCACATATCTTTGCAACCATTAAAAAAAAAAAAACACTTCAGAATATTTAGACTTCCCAGAAACTCATATTTTTTCCAGATTTAAGAAACTGTTTAGAAAATCAACAAAGCCTAAAAGATTCCAAAGATTCAAGTTTATAAGAAAGAAGAAAGACCCAAAGATCAAAAGTAAAAAATATTTTCTCTATGAAAAATTAGGATATTTTGTAAATAATTGCCCAAAGTCAAACAAAAGATCAGTCAAAATGATCCAAGATATTGCTAATATCTTTGGTATTAATCTTTCTGATGATGAACTTGAATCAATCTTCTCTTTTGATGATGAACAAAATGAAAGATTACTATTTATAATCAAACAGTTTGATGATGATAGTTTAGATTTAGACTCAGATGAATTTATATATGATCAATGCTACAAATACATGTCAATTTAAAAACTTCAAAAAATCTAAATCCTCCAACCTCTAAAATTACCTCTAGCCCCAGTTTAGATTTTTACTCACAAACACTCTCCTCTTATAATAGTTACTGCATTCTTTCATATTGGTGCAGCCCAAATCATAACAAATTTCATTATCTTACCCAAACACCTTTAGAAAAAATAAAAAAACCTTCTTCAAAATCACTGATAAGAATGTATTTTCTATAGACTTTATCAGCAACGTTGTTACCCTTTATATTTTTTCAGGTTGTCAAATAACGCAAAAGATTTTAAGATCTCCACTTCTTTAAAAAGACCTTATTATTGGTTTTGATGTCATAACCAATATACTAGGTTTAAAACTTAGTGAAAAAGGTATAAAGTTTGAAAGTTATTTCAAACTTTGAAAAAACCTTTCTAACCTCTTTACCTTAACCATTTAACCAGATATCTTCTAAGAGTTTAAATAAAAATTCACTCACTTTTTCTATGCAAAAAATCATTTAGAATTCTTTCAAAAATAAAACCACCCTATTTGAAAATATCCTTAATTTTTCATTATCCTTCCTTTCAAAAAAGATGAAAATGTCAATCCTACAAAAGCTAGTCATTTAGGCATGAACATAAATCACTTCAAGCTAGCAACCTAAAAATGTTCTTTTTTCTATGCTCAAGGATTAATTGAGCCAACCTCTTCTCCATGGGCATGTGAAACGTTTTATGTCAATAAACGTTCAGAACAAGTTCATGAAAAATTAAGATTGGTAATTAATTATAAACGTCTTAACATTTTTCTTACAGATAATAAGTTTTTTTTTTCAGATAGAAAAATTATGTTTGCAAACCTTTCTCAGGCAAAAGTCTTCTCCAAGTTTGACCTAAAAGCAAGATTTTGGTAATTAAGAATACATTCATAAGACAGATATAAAATGGTATTTTGAATCCTCCAACACCACTTTCAGTGGATAGTTATATCTTTTAGATTAAATGTTACTCCTTCACTCTTTCAAAAAGCAATGACGAAGATATTTACTTTCATTATTGATAATACATTTATTTACATTAATAATATTTTACTATTCTCTTCAGATATCATATTTTGTACATAGTTATTGGATAAGTTCTAGCAAATTATTCAACAGTATGTGATAATGCTCTCAGAGAAAAAGATGATCATTGGCACTTCAAAAAATGATTTTTTAGTCATGTATTTGAAATATGGATAGTACATAGCTCAGCCTCACATTGCTAAGACATTTACAGATTTTTTTGATAAAAATCTTTTCAAGAAGTAAGTACAATAATTTTTCGATGTAGTAAATTATATGAGTAAATTCTTCTTAGATCTTGCACAATTAACTCATCTTTTTAGATAAATATTAAGGAAAAAATCCCTCACGTGGTCCCAGAAGTAGACAAAAGTAGTTTAGACGTTAAAGATAAAAGTGCAGTTATTTTCAACTTTAAAGATTCCTTTAGATGAAAAAAAAAAGATACTACAGATAGATGCAAGTAAATAATTTTGGTGAACAATCTTTTTAGAAAAAAAAGATGTAAGCAGACAAATATGTGATTATAAAATTGATAGATTCAAATATTCAAATTTTCATTATCATTTTACATTAAAAAAAATTAGCTGTAAAGTGTGAAATTCAAATATTTGAATTTTACCTTATTGGATACCATTTTTTTGTGAAATTGGATATGTCAGCTTTCGATCAAATGCTTAATTTAAAAAAAAAACAGATGTCAAATGCATAATTACTCAGACTTTCTCAGTGATTCTCATAATATTCATTCACCACAGCACATATAAAAGATAGAGATAATAACCCCTCAAACATGCTAACCAGACATCCTCCCAAACTTCCTTCGAACTCCTTATAAATTATTTCAATCATTTTCATGATGAACCCGACACATTATTCTTTACAAGCTTCATCTTCCATAAATTTCTTTTTTTTTTTTTCAAAAACCTCACATTGATGATGAATTTGACTTACTTAATGACTTTTTAATCTCCTAGTGAAAAGTCTTCCTCTAGAGTTATCAAGACTTATTACTACTGAATCCTTAAACCAAAGAGCCCTACACCTCCAGCTCAAATATCAATCTAAAATGCTCAAAAAATTTAGAAATGTTTATATCCAATCTCTTGATATACATTATGAATACCCTTTGATCCATCCTTTCAGATTCCTTGACCCATTTTGGTTCCCAAAAAAATAGTTTGTTTCATGTGGTACCTTTGTCACTTTTACTACATTGCTGTAAAATTCTCACTTTTATAGCTCAAAACACTCTTTCACCTTTTTCAGCAGTCAACCATCAACCCTACAAGACACTAAATGGACTACAGTCATTAGCATCTTAAGATTTTCTTCCAATGGTTCAGACCCCTTCCAATTTGGATTAAATGGATAAAAACCTATGAGAGATACACAAAACTTTTTCTTAATCCTCACATTATTTTGATTTTTCACAAATAATGTAGTTATTTGGAAAATAAACCCTAGTACTTCTCTTATGCGATAATTTATAGCTCACAAGGTTATTCATTGTCAAAATCATTTTTTGATCACCTTGTTAAATATATTGAATTTCAAAGACAGATTTGTAAAATGAATCACAAAATTTTCAAGTAAAATGACCAAAGCTCTAAGATGATGTTTCATGAGAAAACTATCATTCATAATACAATTATTAGCTCAAGATTGATAAAAAGATTTATAAGATCAGATTTTATGGTGTGTGGATAAAACCTCTTCATGAAACCATAAGATATGAACTTGACCATATTGGCCTAATTGATTGGAATCCTTATTGGAAGCCTCCTGAAATTCTTAAAGAAATGGAATGGTAAGATTCACAGGACCTATATGAAGATTTTAACCTAAATCAATGGTTAGAAAACATAGGCTATGATTTCTCCAGGAATAGACAACTCTCACCTCAACTTCTCTTCGTAACACACTCATAGTTCTCACAAATGATAATGATCCAATCAAAAATTCACTCATGATGCTCCAGAAGATATTCTCTATTTCAATCTAATCATGTATAATTATGTGTAATGATAATTTCTAGATGATGCTTTCCAGAAGATTCTAAAAGTTGATGTTAATGCCTCACTAGCCTTCAAGTCTATTTATGTCTAATCTACTTTATGTCAAGTATACTTTATGTTGTTGATAAGTCATCTTTACTTGTTTAAAGTAGTTTTAGAAAAGTAAATATCTATTTTTTAAAAGTAACTTTATTAAAGTAATTTTATGTCAAATCACTTGTAAGATCATGACTTCGTCCTATTAGGTCATTATTTCTTTACTTTTTTCTTGTATAAATTGTAAGCTCCTTCTGTTAGAAGGAATAAGCTAAAATTTCTAAAGTTTTCTCCAATCACGTATTCTCTTGTAAGAAATCCTTCTTTATAAAATATATTTGGCTAAAAAACTCTTTTTTCTTTTGGTAATTTCTTTCACCTTATTTCATAGATAAAGTTTTAGATTTGTATTTTTTTATCTATTTCATAGTTTGCAGTGATACAAGTTGAGTATGCTCTGTAATTGTCATAGTATTATGGATCTTTTACATAAAAATTTTTTGTAAAATTATCAAACAGATCATTGATCCACTCTCTTAGCCACAGAAAAGTTACTATACCAAGATTTTACTGAAAGAAGCTACTGTAGTGAAAAATATATCTCTATAAAATCAGACCACCAGTTCGATGTTAAGCCAAAAGGACACTAAAATCTTGAACATCGACTAGAATACCCCGATTATATGTCTAATCTGTGGACTGCTTATGTTTGGTATTATCTTAATAGGGTAACTGATCCACACACTATTGAAATAGTATCAGATAATATTGATGCCATGACTCTACTATCCGGAGAGCCCGAAATTGAAGCCATTAGTTACCAGAATCTTAACACATATTACCTATCACTGTATAGAAATGGTGTCAGAGCTAGTTTAACAAGAAGGCTATAAACTATCAGAATCATGATTAGAGGTTCTCACAGTATGATCTATGGTAAAGCATTGGCTCTTACCCTAACATGACAAGGCAGGTTAGCCATTTATGCAATTGATAAGTTGAGAGGCTTATCTAAAACTCTTATCTAAGGTACCCATAGAGGCCACTTGACAAAATCGATCTTGACTTTATGTTTGGAGAACCCATATTTCTTTATGTTGAAACGGTATCAAAGTGTTGAATGGGTTCATCTTTCTTCCAAATCTTTTGATAACTTGTCATCCATGACTTTGGGAGAAATGTAACAAGTTCTTCATTTGAGATTTGCTTTGGAATATAAACATGTCTAAGATTTTTATCTACTATTTTTTTTTTTACAAAGGCAGCATCATTGGAGTAAGGAAGAGGTAAGTTAATAGCATGATCTTGAATTTTATATGCCATCTGGTAGTGAAGGGTTGCCTGGAGTCTTTTCATCTCTGTGCTTATAATCTGTACTTGAACTTTTAAAATATTGAACAATGTTAGATCATGAAGAGACATATTATAATTTAGAAAGAATGTGAAGAAGATAGTTTCTGCATTGAGCGTCATCCTAACTATGCAAAGTACTGCATGTTTGTATTCTTTGAATCTTGTATCTAACAAGGCCATTCTGGTATAGACAAAAATATCATTTCTGACATGAAAGGTCAAAGCTACTCTGATAGTAGCAAAGTGAATGTGAATGTATCCTTGTTCTGACCGCTGTTGAAAAAATTCTTTTGGGATCTGAAGAGTAACAAAGTGCTTTTGAGTTCCTGCTAGAAGAATACATTAATCAAAGTTTGTGGCTTGAACATACTCTTTTGAAACTTGGTATTTTGGTTTTAAAAGTGTTTTTAGAGATTTAGTAAGAGAAGTGAAAGAATTTGAGAAAGCTATATAAAGATTTACAAAAGAAAGAACTGTTTATTAGGTTTTTTTTTTTTTTGATGTAATTTACTTCATATAAGAACTTTAATTTAGAAGAAAAAGACATTTTAAATATAGGAGAAAGGGGATTTAATCTACTTCAAACATGCACCAAGTCAACCTTTATCGTATCATTTGTCATCACACCAAGATTTTATTTTTCATAATTTTTCCTCACGTAATAAAAGAGGACTTGATATATTTTTTATTAAAATAGAATTAAAACGAAAAAACAATTTTGCTAAGGAAGATCTTTAAACAATTTTGAAGTTAATTAATATATTATTTATAGTAATATATTTGTATTGAATGTAATAATTGATCATATATTGTTGTGAAAATTTATTCACATGCATTAAAAAAATACTTTAAAAAAATTTTTCCAATAAAAAACCAGTTAGCAAAATCCTAATAAATATAGCTGGATGTAATGCATGTGTCATGTGTTTATATTTTCAACTCAAAAATCATGTTTATTAGGTGAAGGAATTTATAAACTCAAGACCACTCTCTTTTTATCGATATAGAATTTTATGACATTTTTTTAATTCAATTGTGTAATATTTTCGTTGCACTAACATTTTCAGCCACAAAGAGAAAGATTCACTTTTGTTCGAACATATCTTAATATGGGTATCTTTTATAAGAGCTCCATGTTAATAAAAAATTAAATATACTTTTATCTTATTTATTAGGAATTTATATTTCCAATCCAAAAGACATGCTATTAATTGAAGTATAACTCATGATTTATAATGAGACTAAAATCTCCTGTTTACCCTCGGGATTCGTGACACATGCATAAGCTGGTTTTATTGTAAAGTAATGCTTTTAACCCATCCGGTTAAAGTGTTTGAAACTTTTGAGTACTACAACTGACCCGCCTTGCAACGCGAGCAAGGCTATTTCTTCCACATTGACTCCATCTAAGGACAAAGACTTGCTGATAATAAAAGCATATCCATGAGTATTTGATATGCTACCATTGAAGTTTCTCTTGCGTTTCATGAATAATGAATTCATGATCAAAGTCAACAGTTATCTTCCCAACCATCCCGCATTTGTTTGTTTATTAGTAGTTGTTATTTTTCCAATAAATAATGATGTTAATTAATTAGAATTTATATGTATGTATATACGTATGCATGCATGCTCCCGACAGCAACAAAGGACTTTTGTCCTTAATGATAAAAATTGGCTTGTTTTTGATAAATCAAACCAAACACAAGCAAAAGGAGCGAGCGAAATTCTCTGGACATAAAAAAACCAAAGTAAGCTAATAATGCAAGTCTTGCTCCAGTTAACAACTCTCTATCTCATTTTTTTTATATAAAAAAATGCTTAATTTAATTAAAATAAAAAATAAAAAGGTCCTTTTCCCTTAACAATGAAGTAATCCCATAAAAAATCCTAACAATGACAGTACAATATATTACATCAGAAAGAGGGAAGCATAAACTTTTTTTTTTTTTTAAATGTGATATCATTAGTTGAAATGTAGCAGTAGCAATGAAAATATGGTAGTTCTGCTGACTTTGTCCACCACCTTCCTTCCAATTACATCCTCTCTTCCTCTCTCTTGCTCTGTCGTTTCTTTTACGTCACAGTTAGACTGAGAAAGTTTAGTTAAGCCATCAACCCAGGCAGCCACCCATCAGGGGAAAAAAAAACCTAGACTCTCCTTCCCTTCCCTAATCCTATAGCTAAAATACCATATATCTATACCTATTTAATAAAAAATAAAGCTACTAGTATGTTTCACAGCGACTTTCTCTCTTCTCATCTCTCGCCACTCACTATCCCTTCATGCTAAGAACACATCTTATTTAACTATATATCTTTTTCATTTCTTTTCGTCTCTGTATCTGAAGAAACAAACAGAAGAAACAAGCACAAGCACAAGTTCTTAGGACGATGGCATGCATATGCATGCTTCGATATTTCAACAAACTCATTGCTATGTTTTTTGCTTCCACCCTTCTATTGACCGGAGTCTCTGCAAGGTTTGTGGTAGAGAAAAATAGAATCCGAGTGCTGTCTCCATTGAATCTGCGAGCAAAGCATGATGGTGCGATAGGTAACTTTGGAACACCAGACTACGGAGGGTTCATTATAGGCTCAGTGGTTTATCCAGACAAAGGGGCTAATGGCTGTGAACCTTTTGATGGTGTGCCCTTCAAGTCCAAATTTCCTCGCCCCTCTGTTCTCCTTCTTGATCGTGGAGGTATTTCTCCATTCATTTCTCTTCAGCAATATAGTCATAACTCCTGTTTTTTTTTTTTTCCTTTTAATTTTTTGGTGATATCTTTTTTATGCTAAATTCGTCTAATTTGACTCGTTTTCATAAGAATTTGGTTCGTAAGGGGCCTCTTACTCTTACCATTGCTATTATACTATTGCTTGGCCTTACAAATATTTTCTAATGTAATTCTTTATGGGACTCTTTCTTTTCCTAACTCTTACTGGCTACGCAAATGTTTCCATAATTGATTGCATATGAAATAATGAAACGTTTCCTAGAACAGTTAGGTGCAGCTGGTTGTATGTTTTAAACGGCTTTGAGTCTTTTTAAAAAATAAATAAATAAATTTGCCCTTGATGAATAGTATGTGCATATGCATCAGAGTAAGAAATTTTATTAATGGGTATGGGTTTCATTTTGCTTCTCCTTTATTGATTTTTTTTTTCTTTTCTAATTTACAAATAGAGCCTTCTATATCATTCTCATCACCGAATCATTCTTGATTTCTTGTCTTGCACCTGTAGAGTGTTACTTTGCCCTGAAGGTATGGCATGGCCAACAGGCTGGAGCCGCTGCAGTATTGGTGGCTGATAGCATAGATGAACCTCTAATAACTATGGATTCTCCTGAGGAAAGCACTGATGCCAATGAGTTTGTGGAGAAAATAGGAATTCCGTCAGTTTTGATAGAGAAGTCATTTGGTGACAGCCTGAAGGAGGCCCTCAAGAAGGGTGAAGATGTAGTGGTAAAATTAGACTGGAGGGAGTCAATGCCCCATCCTGACCAAAGAGTTGAATATGAGCTTTGGACGAATAGCAATGACGAGTGCGGGGTTCGTTGTGATGAGCAGATGAATTTTGTAAAGAATTTCAAGGGCCACGCACAAATACTTGAAAAAGGGGGTTACACTTTGTTCACACCACATTACATAACTTGGTATTGTCCTCAGGCTTTTGTTTTTAGCAGTCAGTGCAAGTCTCAGTGTATAAACCATGGAAGATATTGTGCTCCTGATCCAGAACAAGATTTTGCACAGGGATATCAAGGAAAGGATGTGGTGTTTGAGAACTTGAGACAGCTCTGTGTGCACAGAGTTGCCAATGAGAGCAAGAGGTCTTGGGTTTGGTGGGACTACGTGACAGATTTCCATATCAGGTGCTCAATGAAGGAGAAGAGATATAGCAAAGAATGTGCCGAGGATGTCATGAGCTCACTTGGTAAGTGCCCTTTTTGGTGGGATTTTTGCTTATCATATCTTCTTTCATTCTTGCTTGATTGGCTTCATATGCTTAACCAGATTTGCCTATTGAGAAAATCAAAAAGTGCATGGGTGATCCTGAAGCTGATGTCGAGAATGAAGTCCTGAAAACCGAGCAAGAACTTCAGGTCATATGCTTTTTTCTTGTCCATATTAAATAACACAGTTAATATTTTAAGTTAATGATCTCAAAAGGAAGCAAATGTTAACTTTCTTATCTTGCCACAATGTGCGGAACTTAGGTTGGCCAAGGTTCTCGTGGTGATGTTACCATTTTGCCAACATTGGTTATCAATAATGTTCAATATCGAGGTTCGTTACATACCATGTTGGAGATTAGATTGCAAAATTCCAAGCAGCTCTTTGGATTTTCTCATGTTACTTTACTTCTTTTGCATGTGCAATATTTGATCTTAATTCCTTATCTAAGTTACAGTTCTACTAAGTGTTTATGCTAATGCTAAAATGTTAGCCTGTTTCAGTTTGCCTAACCAGGCTAAAATGGAAAACTTTTTGACATCCATTTCCTCTTTCTTTTCTTTCGTCTCTTTCTATATCTTCAAGTTAATCATGTCTGAAACACCAGCATCATGTAAAAGGAGCGGCTGAAAAACATTAAAAGGCAACATGGATGCTTGGTTTGCATTACTTGTTGCCTAAATTTTTTACTTTACATTTACTTACTTATTCCATGGATGCTTCTTTCCCCCATCTTGCTACTAGCTTTATCCTTGCCCTCATCAATCACTCAAAGAATTTAAAAAAATTCAAAGGAATCCAATTTCATCTAGCAATTTCCTAAAAATGCTTTCAGAGTTAATTTCTGTTGAATCACTTAAATGATGCTGAAGTTCTTAGTTTACTTTCTATGAAGGAAAATTGGAGAGAACTGCTGTGCTTAAGGCCATCTGTGCTGGATTTAAGGAGACCACAGAACCTTCAGTTTGTTTAAGTGCAGGTAGATTGGGCCTGTTTACAGTCTAAACTAGATGCAGTACCTTTACATTCAGGAAAGGTTTTTTGCATCTCTTATTTGATATTGGCTTCATCTTACTTTGACAGATCTTGAAACTAATGAGTGCCTTGAAAGAAATGGTGGTTGTTGGCATGATAAACGAGCTAACATAACTGCATGCAAGGTAAAATATAGAAAGTTTACAGTGTAATGTTGCAATTGAACAGTGACACTGTAGCTCCACAAAAGGGCTAATTTTACTAAAAAAGGGGTTGTTGAATTTGTTTAGGACACATTCAGGGGAAGAGTATGTGAGTGCCCCACTGTGAAGGGCGTGCAATATAGAGGAGATGGTTACATTTCTTGTGAAGGTGCAGCTTTTCCCTTCTGTTAAATGAGATTTTTGCTTAATGAAATTTGGACAATTATAGATGATGATGCTTCTCCTGTGGTTGGACAATATGATGCCTCAAATGTTCTGAATTCTGCTAACATAATAGCAATACATTTATGTATCACGCTTTTGGCTTTTCAAATTCTTTAGTTAACCTTTTGAAGTGATTGAGTCCTTCAAATGTTGAATGCGAAAATCCAATGTGGTTGCTACCTCAATCACATGATTACCTACAGATACTTCTGAAAGCATGAATGATTCAGGTTACTGGCAATGTGACTGGAAATTTACTTTGAAGGCAATATGATCTCTTTTTTTTTTTTTTTTGGTACATAGCAAGTCAAGGCCTAAAGAAAATTGGGGAATGGGAATTTGAAATTGCTAGAGATCGAATCCCAGCCTTTCTGGAATCTACCTCCTAAGGAAGGTGGGTGAGCCATTTGGGCTAAGCCCCTGCAGGTTCAATGTGATCTTTCCTTATCACTTAGTTTCCCCATCCAGTCATATAATAATCTCCTTTAGCTTTTATGGTATGAGGCCCTAACATTGAACAACATGGATATGTCCCAGTTACGTTAGCCACACCATTAATAAGGTGACATTGCAAATTTATGTTAATGGCCATCCTTTCTGTTTATTTCTTCATTGTTTTCCCCATCGGCTGCAAGGTGGGAGTTTGTAGGAGGGAGTGTATTGCATTTGGATGAAATTTGAACTTCTACCCAGTGGGAGTTGATATCTTGCCCATCCAATGGCTATTTAATTTTTCTCATCTACTTACAGCTTTTGGATCTGCGAGATGTACAATTAACAATGGAGGTTGTTGGTCTGAAGCAAGAAATGGATTAACTTTCTCAGCCTGCTCAGTTCAGTGATTTATTCTTTATATTGTGCCTTCTCCTATGATTTTCTACTATTCTGTAAATTTCATTTTTTTTTTTGACCAAAATCACTCCTTTGCATAAGCAGGAAACCCAATTAAGAGGTTGTCAGTGTCCACAAGGCTTCCGAGGGGATGGTCATAAATGTGAAGGTGCTCTATTCCTCCAGTTTTACAGCTTAAAGATCATTTTAACTTTGTTCTTAACCCCTCATGTCTTTTTCCATTACATTGGAATTTCTTCATTCCCATCTGTTGTTTTTGCTTCAGATATCAATGAATGCAAGGAAGAGAGTGCTTGCCGGTGTGATGGTTGCTCCTGTAAAAACACTTGGGGTGCATATGAGTGCAAGTGTAAAGGTGATCTTCTGTACATAAAGGAGCATGATGCTTGCATAGGTAAGACCATGAATTCAAGTTATGGCTTGGTTTGGCAGTGAATTCCTATGGCATTCATTGACCTTAGTAGATTAATACCACTTAAATGTACTAGCAGTTATTTTCTGCATTATATCAAAACTCACAACTATGGAAAGTTTGAAACTAGGGTTGAGGTTTTCGTTGGCCAAAAACCATCTCATTACCTTTGATATAGAATTTTGCAGTCATATTGAGGAAGATATGCTAAGTGCATAGGCTTAATTGAATTAAAGATAAAACATAGATAAAAGTGCAATAATTTTATTCTCTGAAGCATATTAGTGAAAGAGTGATTGAAGGCCCAATAGAATGGTTGTAAAAAGACATATTCTGATCTTTGTTCATCCTCCTTACAGAGAGAAATGGATCACGCTTTGGGTGGTTCCTCACCTTCTTGGTCTTGGCAGCTGTGGCAGGTGCAGGGTTAGCTGGGTATATATTCTACAAATATAGGCTCCGGGTATGTCTAAACTACTATGGTTTATTAATTTGTATGTTGGTTTATTTGTATCTTTGATTGGTAACATATTGATTTCTACCTGCAGTCTTACATGGACTCAGAAATCATGGCTATCATGTCACAATACATGCCGCTTGACAATCACCATAATAACAATGAAGTTCCTAGTGAGGCGCAACCTTTGCGACAAAGTTCAACAGCATAAATAAAGGTAACTAAACCTTGCTTGCTATCTGTTACTCAGCTTGTTTTGTTGCTATCGCTGTGAACACCTGCATTATTTGCAGATGGAGGAGGTTACAAGCAATCAGTAATATGCATTGTGCTTTATGTTGGCCCTGAAATTTGAGTGATTCATATTTGTACAGCTCTTATGCGGATGACAAAAAAGGCACTTCCTTTACTGCTATACTGGCACAGCCACCATGAGTTATCTTTATACAGAAAATTTTCTTTACAGATAAGTGAGAACAGAACAAAATCTTTTTTTTTTTTTTTTCGTCTTTGTAGTTGTTGTTTGTGGATAAAATAGTTGAGATGTAAACATAGGTTGAATGTCATGTGAGGACTCATGAATCATGATCTACATTCTATAGAAGTAAGAAAAGTAAAAGAATAAGAGAAAAGGGTTGTTGTAAAATTAATTAATTAATTCCTTCATTTCCGAACATTACCAACTCTTGTTGTAGCGTGTAAGCAGATTTTAAGGTAAACTGAAGTTGTGTATTTTATTGTAATTTAATCAGTTTCATTCGGTTAGACCTTGCTCCTATGCAAGCATCAAGAGTGCTCAGCAACTAAACTAAGTTTGTTTTGTATCTGAACTCAAGGCTTAGCTTAAATGATTCACCCAAATATGGATTCTTGCAAGAGTGAGGTTTGATCCTCAACACTTGCATATTTTCTTTTCTTAATTTCTTTTAGGTCTTGACCTCTTAGTACCAAAAAAAAAAAAAAAAGTGTGTTTTGTATCTTCTTCTTCCTGTCCTGTGATCCTGTGGAGGAGTGCAAACGCATTGTTTCAAATATGGTTACCAGTTTACCACATCCAATGCTAAGTAGACCTTGGTGGTTCGGAGGGAACAATTTAATCTCCTTGCTTTCCTTGAGAAACGAACTCAAGTTCTCCCGGGTGCCTTGACCAGCCGAGCTATAAAAACGATTTCTTCTCTTCTGCGAACAGAAAAATTACAGTTAAAGGTAAAATTACTTTTTAATTATAATTTAATAATTATTTAAGTTTTTAATATTTTATTACAATTAATCAAGCATTTAATCTTTTGTTTTGATTCAATTAAACTATTAAATAAAAGAAATTTAATTACATGATAAAATTTAATTAATCAATCTTCAAACTCTAATTAATTGAATTCTTAAAATGATATTAGACAAAGAGACATGAAAAATAAAGAAGAAAATATATTTTATTTAATTTATATATATATTAATAACATCACATGATAAATTTTTATTTATTTTATTAATATCACATAAAATTTTATTTTAATTGATAAAAAATTAATAATTTTAATTTTTTATTCTAAATAAGGGTTTAATTGAATACAAATAAATATTAAAAGGTTTTGATATATTTCAATAAAAAATTATTTATTTTATTAATATCACATAAAAAATTAATAATTTTAATTGATAAAAAAATTAATAATTTTATTTTTTTTATCTAAATAAGGGTTTAATTGCATATAAATAAATATTAAAAGGTTTTGATAGATTTCAATAAAAAATAAAAATTTGAATGATCTTTTTTTTTTTTTTTTGTTACATCAAGACAAAGCTCTAATATAAATATAAGAGGGAGAGAAAAGGCCTGACTAGAAAATCAAGCCCTTGATGTTTCCTCACACGTCTTTAATCACTAGACTAAAGGCTTGAGAACAATGATTTTCTAATTATAGTTAAGTATTTTTTTAAAAAAATTTTTAACTATTTTTTTTAAAGGAAGTTTGTGAAATTCACCCTTAGAAATAATTAAAAAATTAAAATCAAAAAATCAAAATGTTATATAGATTAAAATTAAAAAAATTAATAAATATTTTAGATAAATATTTTTAATAAAAATGTAAATAAAATTATTATATTGATAAATTTTAAATTTTAAATAATAATTTTAATTATTTTTTTTAATGAGTTGAGCTCTATCAATTTTGGATTTTTTTTATTAAATCATCTAAGTTTTGTCCGGGCTTTTTGTAGCCTTTGGGCCAAAGATATGTATTTGAAAGACCAAATAATCAAATCACAGAGAGAGTGAGAAAAGGTATGAGAAGAAAAGAAAGATGGGATGGGAGTGTTGATGGCGCGGCTGAGAACAAGAAATCAGTAGTGAAGAAATATGAAGACTTTGAAATTGCGACAATTTGAGTTCCTCTTCCTCATCTCAACAGCTTCAAAACCCCAACCATCTAAGCAACACATTTTTTCATCTTCCTTTTCTGCTATACCAAATCTAAGTGATACTTATCTAAACACAAAACCCAAAAAGTTTCCGACACTTACCCTGGAAGAAGTCTGCAAAATCAACCTCCTAATTCCACGTCTCTGCCTCTCTAACCACCTAACAACCGCAGTCCACCTAACCACCATGGCCCTCCTCACTATCTCTCCCCCTAATCCGAAATCCCTCTCGCTTTCCATTCTCATCCACTCCCTCACTCTCCGGCCTGACATGAAACTATCCATGTCACTCCTCACCCGCCTCACTCGCATCCCACAACCTCACCCTTACCCACATCTAACGCCCATCTCCACAATGCTCATTGCTTCATATCTCAAAAGAGATAGGCCTAAAGATGCTTTCAAAGTATACAGCTGGATGCTGAGGCCTGGCTTTCCTTGTAATTGTATGGTAGACAAGACTGCCTATGGGATTTTAGTTGGTGGGTTGTGTGCTAGTGGCTCGCTTCTTGAGGGCTTGAGGGTTTTGAGGGATATGTTGAGGGTCCATCTGTTGCCAGGGGAAGGTCTCAGAAAAAAGGTAGTTAGGAGTTTGTTGAGAGAGGCAAGGGTTAAGGAGGCAAAGGCATTTGAGGAGCTTCTGCCTTGTATTGGATTTGTTGGAGGTCTCAACAAGGTGTTGGATTTGTTGGATCACACCATATCGGAAATTGGACACACTAGCTAGTACCAGGTATGTGATTCTGACATGACATACCTTTTGTCATGCATTTAGGTTTTAATTCTAAAGTAAAGGGAGAGAGTTGAAATCACTCTAATTTTTACATTATATGCAGGTGCATATTGCACCAGAAATTGTTGATAGACAAGTTCATCTCTTCCAGGCGTTGGACATCTATGTCTATTGTTTTAAATGAGTTTTGGACTTGATAGGATATGTAGGATCTTAGACCCTTTTCTTCAATAGCTGATGTAAAAAGCCAGTAAGGTTGCATGAAAAAGAGAATGATGAGTATTTGGAAAGTTTTATGAGATGCAGAAAATATCATGTCAATGTATCCAAAAGATAAGGATACCCTTTTTATTTTTTCAGTTTCTTCTTGCGTTCTGTCTGATCTGTCTCTCTTCTTATCTTCATACTTCATACTTGAATAAAGAAGCAGTAGATATAGAAAGCTTAAACTGATTAACTGGATATATACAAGTATAGTTTCATTCATCTGATCTTCCTAAGTAATTGGTCTGTTACAGTAAATAGTTGGGAAAGAACTAATATTGATTGTCAAAAGGATTTTCACCAAGTAGAATATGATTAAGAGCCAATTGGCCCCTAGCAAACAATTGTTCTTCTTTCAACCAGTTCCACCAATTGGTGTTTATGTTAGTTCTGGTCTGAATTAAGATTATACATTCGTTTTGTTCAACCAGAAAAGGCAAAAAGTAATCCCCAAATTCTAACAGCTTAGAATGAGATCAATATTCTTCCAAGAAATATTCAAATTGGTCACCCACTAAGCGCTTGTAAAGCGTCCCTCTCTGTACTATACAGTTGTGATTAGAAGAGCCCCTGAAAAAGCCTCCAAAATAATTGCACTAATAGAAACAAATACCGATGCGGATTCTTAATTGAAAGGCATTGACAGTACTTTTTTTTTTCTTTTTTGGCCTGAAAAAGGCATTGACAGTTGTATGAGTTCTTACCTCTTATTTCATTGGTTAAAACTCACAGCTTTTTCCTTAAACCATTTTTTCCACATATACAAACCTAAGAGAACCTTAATATGCGGAAGTGATACATGCTACTGCTCAGTCATACAACAAATGAAAGAATGGAGAAAATAAGATTAAAGAGGATTTTTCTAGATAGCATATACTGCCTCGAGAAATCTTCCTCTTGAAGGAAAGTGCTTTTGGGAAAATTTTCATCTATAAACTCCCAAGAACATCTTACATCCCTGAAATGATGGATTTACTCTTTTTAGGTCCCATCTCTTACATCACGTTTCTCTTTTTCCCTTAATTTTCTCTCATGACCATTACTCACGTTCATTTATACAGTAATAAAAGCTAAGGGAATGGATTTGCTCAAGTTTCCACTCAGTAAACCACCAGAAAAGCAGATGGCATTCCAGTGATCTGGCTCCGAGTGTGATGACAAGGCTTCCAAATGGATTATGAATTATCTTGGGAAACCCAGCGGGCAGCAGGCTAGTTCGATATTTAATGAAGTTGGTTTGATTCTGTTTCAATTCAAAGAATAAGACTTTAAGTGCATTGATTGGGTTTGCAAACGCCCGGCATGGGTGGAGAGTCGTCTACTTTGTAACTCACGTGGACATCAAGTGCACTGATAAGGGATATTGATGATGGGAAAACAGAGGATTTGGGTGTAGTAGAGTAGCCAAACCTCTCCTCAAAGATGGTGATGTCAACTTGTCAAGTGCAAGATTGTTATTTGAGATCACCCTTTTTAACCTGACCCGAGAGTTAAAACAGACGATTGTGCACTTAGTAGGTAGCTGCAATCAATCAATGAAAGTTTTATGAAAGTCAGGCCAGATAAGGTTTTGTGACCTAACTGAAAACAGCAGGGGAAGGTAAAAGATGCAAATTCAGAACTTAATTTCAGCTCTATCCTTGTGTCTCCTGTCCAGCAATGATGTGTAAATAAATTATGGCGGATTTACTTTGGGCAGAACTTGATTTGCAAGGAAAGACTTAGCGTCCATTTGGACAGGCGATTAGATTGAAAAAATTATAAAAATCTATCAATTTGAAATAAATGTAGAAAATAAAAATAAAATAAAATAAATAAAAAGTTTGTACAGCCAAAACGTAGCCTTTGCTTAAGTAGAACTAGTTTTGGGCTGTTTGAAAGGAAGCTCCAAACCAAACAATACAATCCAATCCAATGCCAGCTATTACTTTGTTTTATGGTTTTTTTTTTAAGTCGTATGACTTTGTTCATCTCCAATAGGACCAATACACAGGGTCCATGGTCTGTGGCCTGATCGGCTCTGGGTTCAAAGCTTGTTAAGTTAAATTAAACTTAGACTTGAAGAGGAGAAGAGGAGGAGAATCAGAAAAAGGTTGTTGAATTCTGAAACCATGCGGATGCCATTGCCAAACATCATTTGATTAGAAATGCTCAGTCCACAATCAGCAATGACAAAGTTCGCTGTTTTCAACACGATCTGCAGGTGCAGTCGTAGCGGCCTCTCTTCATTCCCAAGTAAGGTTTACTCTGGGTCAGGGCAAGTACCCCCCCAGCCCCTTCCTCTCTCCGATCAACTTTTCAACTCCGCTCCCCAATCCGGTTCTTTTAGATTAGGCGATTCCACTTTCTATTCCCTCATTCACCATTATGCCCATAACGCTGATTTTACTTCTTTACACAATGTTTTATGTCGGATGAAGCTCCAAAACCGAGTCTTTACTGAGAAGTGTTTTATAGTCATCTTCAAGGCCTATGGGAGAGCCCATTTACCCGATGAAGCTGTGGACTTGTTCCATAGGATGCCTCATGAATTTCATTGCATACCCACTGTTAAATCTTTTAATTCTGTTCTCAACGTCATTATACAAGAGGGTTTTTATCATCGAGCCTTGGACTTTTATAATCGTTCTGTTAATGCCAAGAATACCAATATCTCTCCAAATGTTCTCACTTTTAATCTGCTTCTGAAGTCCATATGTAAGTTGGGATGGGTTGATTGTGCAATTGAGGTGTTTAGAGAAATGCCTCTCAGGAAATGTCCGCCCGATGTCTATACTTACTGTACATTGATGGATGGATTGTGCAAGGAGGATAGGATTGATGAGGCTGTTTCCTTATTAGATGAGATGCAAACTGAGGGTTGCTTCCCTACTCATGTTGCCTTTAATGTATTGATTAATGGGCTATGCAAGAAGGGTGACTTGGCTCGCGCAGCAAAGCTAGTTGACAATATGTTTCTCAAAGGTTGTCTTCCTAACCAAGTCACTTATAACACACTCATTCATGGTTTGTGCCTAAAGGGGAAGTTGGATAAGGCAGTTAGTCTTTTGGATCGCATGGTATCCAGTAATTGTATTCCTAATGATATCACATATGGAACCATCATTAATGGGCTTGTTAAGCAAGGGAGGGCTGAGGATGCAGTTATGTTATTCATATCTATGGAGGAAAGGGGGTATGGAGTGAATGAATATGTTTACTCAGCCCTTATTAGTGGGCTGTTCAAGGGTCGGAAATCTGAGGATGCAATGAAACTATGGACGCAGATGATGGAAAAAGGATGTAAACCAAACACTGTTGTTTACAGTGCTCTTATAGATGGTTTGTGCCGAGAAGGAAAGCCAAAAGAAGCCGAGGAAATTCTATCTGAAATGATAGACAACGGTTGCATCCCTAATGCTTATACGTATAGCTCCCTGATGAAGGGTTTTTTCAAGACGGGCAATTGCCATAAGGCAGTTCAACTATGGAAGGACATGGAAGAACATGAATGTATTCACAATAAGGTTTTTTACAGTGTACTAATCCATGGCCTTTGTGAGGACGGGAATCTTAGCGAAGCTATGATGGTGTGGAGACACATGTTAGACAAAGGTTGTAAACCTGATGCTGTGGCTTACAGTTCAATGATTCAGGGCCTCTGTAATGCTGGCTCATTAGAAGAAGCATTGAAACTTTTTAATGAGATGCTTTGTCAGGCGACTGAATCTCAGCCAGATGTGATCACCTATAATATACTTTTAAATGCTTTATGCAACCAAAACAGCATCTCCCATGCCATTGATCTCTTAAATAGCATGCTGGATCGGGCCTGTGATCCTGACATAGCAACATGCAATATATTTTTGAGAACTTTGAGAGAGAAGCTAGACCCTCCTCAAGATGGGGGGAAGTTTCTAGATGAGCTTGTCATCCGGTTATTTAAGAGGCAAAGAGTTTTTGGTGCTTGCAAAATTGTACAAGTGATGCTACAGAAATTTTTGCCTCCAAAGGCATCTACTTGGGCAAGAGTTGTCCAAGAGCTCTGCAAACCTAAAAAAATTCAAGCTGCCATTGACAAGTGTTGGAGAAACCTAGACGATTAATTCTTTCTGGTGTGACTTGGGATATCTTTTAGTGGTTACTAAAGATTTCTTCATCCCTGAGTAGCACGCGGTTCCTTTCCCAATTGTAGTTATGAACAATTATCCTTACCTACAAAATATTATTCAAGATGCAATTCAATCTGTTTTCTGCAAACTGTCCTTTCTTGCCATGCTTCGAAACTCACTTTTGAAATTCATTTCATATATTCTTTTATCTTGAACAGGAGAGTGTCTAGTCCCCTTTTAATTTCTTTGACTATACTATTCAAACATAAAATGTGGTTGGCAATCAGAATGCTTAATACCTGAAAAAGGAGGTTGGAGGAGGTTGACAATGCAAGGTAAACAAGTTATGGCGCCTGTATGTACAAGTATTCACTTGTTGTGGTTTGACATAGCTCGAACATGTATGGTGACATATGTCTGCATAGTATGGCAGTTGCTCCAGCTGTGCTTTGCCCAAGGTGCACAAGCCAAGCCACATCAAAGGAGTTTTAAAATCAGGTAAATCTTGAAGCACTTTACATTTAGTTGTCTGCTAGGCATTGCAACGTGCCTCAAGCACATACTGTGCTTCATAATTAATCAAATGAAACGAACAGCTATAATACTATAACATTGAATTATATCTGCTTTGTAGGTTAACTGCATAGGTGAGTTCAAATTCATTGTTGCATCCCCTCCCCCCCCCAAAGAAAAAAAAAAGAAAAGCACAAATGCATAAACAGAAGCCCCGATTGACTAAATAAAAGACGGCATGAAATTATTGTTTCCGTGGCCGAATGCAGAAAATGATTCCAGTGCCTTGTAGGCTAAGTACTATATTTTTGTTGTCTGAATATATGATATATCTTTTGGCCATTATATTATATATATCTTATAGAATCATTGCATCATACAAGTAGATTCTTTTTGGGGATCACATTAATAATGATTTTATCTTAACTGTAAAACAGAGGGCTTATAGCTGAAGAGGCATTGAACATGCTGAAAAATCCTGCACGAGGACTAGAGATAGATAGTGGAACACAATCAACTTGACAAAAGGACTGGTGGATGGTGGAACACGATAAACTAAGCCTATGCTTTCCCTCCATCTTCATTCTTAACCTTCAGGGCCTCTAGCTTTTGTTGTCGATGGGCCATATCATAAGTTGCATGAAGACCAACGAAAATGTAGTAAACCAGCATTACCCCTGTACAGATTCCAAACCTTATAAAAGCTTGAGGTTCCAAAGACCCCATCAGGAAGATATTTGTTGCAATTGACAATGACGGAAACCATGGAACCAGTGGGACCCCCCAAACTTTTGGTGTCCTCTGCTGGGGCAGAAGTATTGATATTCCCATAGTCCCCAGGAACCAAAGTGGAATTGTTACAATGTATCCCACCCATCCATTAGGCCTTAGTCCCCAGTAGGCTGAAGTTCCCATTGAGGAAGCAATAATAATCAGCAAGAATATTACAAGCTTCAGGAGGTTATTCCGGGTGTGACTTCCCTCACATAGTATCTCCTCACAAGAAGTGCTACAGCCATCATCATGAATATGAATAGAGTGCTCACAGATAGCAAGCTTGCTAAGATATCCAAGCTTGAAAAGAAAGCAATGAGACCACTTGGAATAGCTATCAAAAGCGTGGCATTTATTGGTGTTCGAGTCTTTGGATGGACAAGTGCAAACCAGGGTGGAATCATGTGTGCTCGTGCAATATGAGTAGTATATCGTGCCTGCCCAAGTGCCCCTGCCAGAAGGACAGTGGTCATCCCCTTAAGGGCACCAACAGCTACTAGGTACTTAGCCCATCTCATTCCTACACTCTGAAATGCCATAGAATAGGCGGCGTTTGGATCTATCTCTGTGTATTTCTGCATCATACTTAAGGAAAGTGCCATCAAGCAATATATAACAGAGATGATAGACATCGATCCAAGTAATCCTAATGGTATGTCTCTTGATGGGTTTTTTGTTTCTTCAGCCATGGTGGCAATGTTATCGAATCCCCCATAAGCAAAGTAAACAATAGCAGCTGCTTGGAAGATCCCTTTGGCTCCTTTCGGCAAAAAAGGCGTCAAATTTGATGTGTTGGCATGAGCAAACCCTGCAATTATCACAAACAAGATCACCACAGTATTCAGTGCAGTTGCTATCCAATTGAATTGTGAAGTTTTCTTTGTGCTGATCATTGCAATGATTGCAGAAATTGCCAAAACTGCAACTGAAATTGGGTCCAAGAGATTATATCCTTTGCTGAGATTTGTATGGATACGTAGTGAGTTAGGTTGACGGTTTAAGAGAGTGGTGAAGTAAGAAGTCCATGCTCTGGCAACTGCTGCACTTCCAACAATGCTTTCAAGAAGTATGTTTCCAGCTGTGATGAACGCCACAAAATCTCCTAATTCAATTCTTAAATAAGCAAATGATCCGCCTGCCACTGGGATCTCTACTGCAAACTCTGTATAGCAGAATACAGAAAGCATTGCTGAAATACCTGAGGCAACATAAGACAAGACAATGGCTGGTCCAGCATGATAATGAGCTTCTTTGCCAGTGAGTACAAAGATGCCTGCTCCAATGACCGACCCAAATCCAAACCATGTAAGATCCCACCAGGTGAGGCAACGTTTCATGTCATTCTCACTTTGTTTTCGAAGTTCTGTTATCTCATTGGCATCATCAGAGCGGCTCACAAGGCGGTCCTTGAATCGGAAACCTATTTGCGATAGTGCTGATCGATAGGTGCTCCAGGTTTGGAATGATTCTTCTGGTAAGAAATCATCTTTGTTCCATCTCCAGTAACTTCTTTGTTGGACGTCATCACCTTGTTCTCCTATGTAACTCATTGCTTTTCAATTTTTGGTGTAAACTACTGATACTATGATGTAGTGATGTGTCTTATGAACTTAAAATTTAGTTATTGATAAATGCGGCCATGGTGGCACAGTGGTTGGCTTGATGAATATTGAGACAAAATTGCTCTGCCTACATACTCTGCCATTGTTACCACAACTTACCTGATTAGGTACTGATATTTTGGACTGTCACTAATTGTGAGGCCTCCATTTTGTCCATTACCATACAGCCTTAAAGGAGGAGATCCAATGTCAAAGATATTTTAGACAGTTAAAGTAATAACGTGTGACGTAAGGCTATGGAATCTTATATTACGTGCCGTCTCGTTCGCGTTGTTACCTAGCCTATTCATGGTTGCCAGCATGCCATTGAATCGAATATATCCAAAAAGAAAAAAGTGAGGCATACGAGCCCAGCCATATTTACTCTGATAGAGTCAATTGCTTATGGGCATCCGTTGTCTGCATTGTCTTAGTCGTTATTTGTATTGGGTTCACGTCAAGATGACAGGGCCTGCTGTCTGATTCTAATGGAAAATAAGAATACTAGTCTCAAATTCAAAACCGAAGTCATGCGCTTGGCCTAATTTTCAACATATTCAGAGTTTCCCAAGCAATTGTTGGATGTTAGTGTTTTTTTTACGATATTTTCATCCATCCATTTTATTAATTTCGTAAATTTCAATCAAAGATTGCCACGTGTGATTCATCACCTGGAAATTTCTTGATTTTTATTTTATTTTTTTAGGTGAGATTCACCTACTTTTTTATAAAATTTTTTAAAAATGTAGGCCTCAAGCTCTTTTTTATTATTATTATTATTATTATTATTGTTTTGGTGTAAGGTGTACACCTTGATCTATATTTTTTTAATTTTTAATTTTTAAATTTAACGGGTCCACTTATTTTTTTATTTTTAAAAATTTTTAAGACGTATGGGCTTGCATTTTCTAATAAATTTTTTACGAGGCCTAGGATTTTTTATTGACTGTTGGGAGTAGTGAGGTGAATGGTGAGGCATGAGGGTTTAAGACTTTTGAGAGTTTTAAGTAGTAGGAACCGGGTAAGAGAAAATTTTGTCAGCCTATATTATTATAGTCCCAGTCCCGCCTACTGAGTGGGCTTGCTTTTCTGCTTACGGGCAAAGGGATTTAAAACTCGAAACGAGGAACAGATGTCTGTACCCTGCCATACTACTACCCTACCTGGTTGGGACAAGCTTGTTACGCGACTACTACTACCATTTTTAGATAAAGATTGCATCCTGCTTTCATTCTTCTTTCCGTACGAGGAAAATGTTTAAATAGATACTGAAGAAAGAAATTGCATCTTCCATATTCAGACCCCTTTTAATTATAATAGCGTAAGCTTCATAGCTCCATCCTATACAAAGGGCTTTGACGCCCTTTTCATATGTTGGGTTGCTGGATACGGGATCCTCGTAATAGCCCCGTCCAACCACTATGCCGGAAGAAAACAGTCTTTAGAACATTGTTAACGATATAAAAAACAAAACAAATTGCAACCCTTTTTCCCACTAAATTGCAGCAAAATCCTAGACGCTCATAGGGTGTGAAAACAGGACAGGTGAACATAACTCTGGGGAAGAAACCAGCTAGTAACTGGCAAGTAATATCATCACCTTTTTTATCAACCAAATGGTTAAAATAATATACAAATGACAGCATTTCAAGCAGAAAAGAAGCCCCTTAAAAAGTTGACTTCTCTGAAGACAGCAATTCCTGCACCGCCACCAAGTCAGGAAGAACAATAGCACCGGATTCTCTCCACTCCTCAGCATCAGGAGTTTTGAACCTATCCAATAGCAACGCATTCATCCCCACACTCTTTGCTGGGACATAGTCTTTGCGCATACTGTCACCAATGTGAAGAGTCTCTTCTGGTGCAATATTTCCAGCCTTCTCAAGTGCAACCGTGTAAATCCTTGGGTCTGGTTTTTCTACACCATCAAGACCAGAAAACACACCAAAGTCCCACTCGGACCCCTAAAATGCCAAAGAGATGGGACTCAAATATAAACACCTAGATCAAATTACCTACCCAAATCAATTATTTAATTAACGACATACAGTTGTTGAAATCAAAACAAGCAACCTATTCCAAATCTTTGGTTCTCAAGTACACTTTGAGATTTGCAGCATCATACTACACCCAAGATTGCATGTGCATGCTTGAGGTTATATGGAAATATATGGAGGGTTAGTGGATTATCGCCCATTGTGTAACCAAGTGTTTAAACAAGGGAAAACTAATATGAAGTCAACAGGGTTTCAAACCCAATAATAATCAAACTAATTTCCGCACTCTGAACTGGATAAAAATTTACTAAATATAATAAGAATCACAGTCCAATTAGATCTCATCAATCCAAATTTCAATAAATTGTTTACCTGGTTCAAACCCAAGGCTGGAAGAATCACATCCTGATATCGATATTCTGCATTGCTTATAATCCCCACTTTAAGACCCTTTTCACGAGCCCATCTTAGGAAGGGTATGGAGTCCGGGAAAATCGTATATGGTGCAGATGAGCCAAAGGTAGCATATATGCGTCGAAATATCTTCTCAAATGTCTCCTCATCATACTCGTACCCTGCCTGTTAGCAAAACAAGACTCATGTCATAACAAGTAATCCTTCTCTCTCTCTCTCTCTCTCTCTCTCTCTCTCTCTCTCTCTCTCTCTCTCTCTCTCTGTGTATGCACATATGTAATAGAAGTGTGCAAGATTTTCTTTGATAGCCTAATATTAATATCTTACCCTGACAAAAGAATCTCTGACACAAGTTTTCCACCATACAATGTTTGGCATTTTTGCTGCAAACCCAAAACACGGATACTTCTTTGCCATCTCTATATATGCAAGCTTGAAACCTTCATGCACACGTTTATAGTCAGGACATGGCAGTCCAACAGCTTTGGCTGCCATGCAATAGTAGTCACCAAGCTCCCCTTTGTAAGCTATGAGAGTACCAGTAACATCCAAAGTGATACAGCGTAATCTGGATAATAGGAACATTGCAATAGTAATTGTGCACAAGGTTTTCAGAATTGACCAAAGCCAAAAATGTAAAACAAGAAGATTATAATTCTTATAAGATCTTTAAGTATTCGGCGATGCAATGGATTGATCCATTCTTCAATCAATCTTCACACTGCGTAATTGAAAAATGTGGGTTATCCTTAGCAACAAAAGTTTGTAACTGTAATGCAACATGAACAATAAACCATAGAAATATAATCAAAATTCCACCATCAATCACTGTTTTTAGAAACAAAAATTTTAACGGTAGTCAAGAAGAAATTATACAAAGAACAGATCATATGCTTTACTTTGTGTTTATGATAATTTTTAAATTTGGACAATGTCACATAAATGTCGATAATACATCAACCACTGCTGGAACAAAGAAGATCAATTGCAAAAGGTTTATGAGTAAAAAAACAAAAGAACAAAAATTAAATAAAAATAACAACTAAACATCCAAAACAAGAATTGAAATGACAATGGCAGATCTTCGTACAGGGATTGACAACTATCAATGATATTCAGAGCTTTATCCGGGACCAACAAATAACTATTAGACTACTTCAACAGCAGGGAGAAGCATTAGACAGTTTAATATTCAAATGATCCAGTTAGACAGTGCACCAGGTCAAGCAAGCAACTAGATACAAATATTAAGAGGTTGTAATTGGTCAAAAGAAGGAGCTTCCATAACTAAAGATAAAGAGAATGTCAGATTCCCAGCAAGTTAATGGCGATTAAATGCCTAAAATGTACAGATATGCTTTACTAACAATGAACTCAATCATAGTCCAAAAATTAAGATGCATTCTTCTACTAGGAATTGAATAAAAAGTCACACCTATCTGAGTTACATTAAAACAGCCTGAAAATTTATAAACAAAATACACCACTCCTTGGCATAATACAAGTGATCTTCGAAGAGACCAAAGTCCTACCATGTAAACTCTTGAGTACTTAAATCGAGCATTGCTATCTCTATAGTGATAATGGTTATCATTTTAATGTTGCATACTAATTAGGCAAGAACCTCAGGAAGAGCACAAAGAGTATGCGGTCATAATTACCATAAAAAAAATAAAAAAAAAACTTCAAATTCCAGTCCGTTATTTTAGGCTACAAATGTCGCTTAACCGCACATGATAGAATTATATGCTATAAACTATAAAGATATGAATCCCTTTTTCTATCCAACTTTCTTATGCTAAAAAAAGACGTGGAGTTGAAACGGGGAAAGTAAATCAGCATTCAGCAATGAGCAAAGAACAATTGCACTTTCAGAATATATGAGACCAATATACTCAGCACAACTGCAAGATGTGGTGACAACAAAAAAAATAACAAAGAATCTAAATCCAACCCATAAGATATATAGAGCCAAATAAGACTTAGGCAAGAAAAAAAGGAAAAAACATAAGAAAGATTTGAACCAATATCAGCAACGCCAGGACCTTGAACAACAATGCAGCTAACCCAATTCAGCTCTTTTCTGCTTCAACAAGATTTGATTATTTTTTTGTTCTTTTTTTTTTTTTTTTTTTTGGGGGGGGGGGGGGGGTGGTTTATTTTGATAAAAAAGACTATATCCTAATTAGTACAAAAAAAAAAGGCCATATACTAATTGTTCTAAAGATGGAAAAGGTCAAAGAAAGCATCAAGATAAATGCATTAGGTGGGAAAAAAGCGAAATAGCAACAGAGTTGGGTTAAGATTTAAGAATTGAATCAGTCAATACCGAAAACGAAAAGTGCTAGCTGAATTGGGAATTATAGAAGGAGATTGAGATATTTAGAAACCCACAGGAACAATTGGAAGGAGAATCTGGATACTGGGTTCGGTCCGATGGGGTTTTCATCGCCACTGACTCCTTCTGTTTAGGAAGTTGCATCATATCATCTCAAATCTCAACTAAACTAATCAAAGCAATACTCACATTTCCTTGTTAATTGTCCATGTGATTGTGAGAGCGACAGACAACAGAATCGACACGTCTTTTCAGTTTTATTTTTATTTTTTGAATTAAAAAAAAGGAATATTTACCTTTACTACTTATATATATTTTGTGTTTGTAATTAGGTCCTTTCTTCATCTAATTTACATTTTCTTCTCTCTAATTCCTAATTGCTCTCGCCTTACCTTGAATTGAATTTACAGGTGAAGTTCGGATGATGTGATCACCACCGTTTAGCAAATGACTCTCAAAATCTAATGAGAAATTTTATTTACTTTAACCTTTTTTTTATTTTTAATAAAGAAAAAAACAGTAAAAATTGAATGAATAATGCATACCAATGAAATTTATAAATAAATATGGTATAATTGTGATGAAGATTGCAAATAGTGCAAAATAAAGCTAGAAAGTTTGCGAAACCTGAAACATTAAAAAAAAGAAACCGTGGACGCTGGCCAGTGGTATTTCAAACCATCATAAACAGCCTCAGGTTTTTAATAATTGAGAAGCTGCCTTGTCAAAACAATGAGCTTATTTAGATGGGATTTACATCTACTTTTGTGTAGCCGACATGATCATTTATTACCCAACTACATATTCATACATCGACGCCGTGAGCAAGTAGATGAATGGTTACGTTAGAGTTGTACCTATCACCCATGGTTCATGTTCTGTCCAGGCATAGTTAATTTGAGCCTTTGGGTTGCACGTTTCTACTTTGGACTACTCACTTCTGTTCTATACACTAATATATATATAGTACAAATATACAATGTTCACCCAAAGGAAAGTGATACTGAATTGCAGAAATTTAGCGGCAAAGACTAGCACAATGTTGTCTCTTGAACGACATTAAAAATGGACACAAAAAACGTTGCCTATACAAATGAAAACCAAATACCACTTAGAATTTGATAGGTGCTGTGTTCTTTCCTCTATCGATTGCAGGCTTCCCTAATTCTAGTTTACTGGCCTGAAACGTTTGTGGAGATGGGCTCACTTGGTCTAGGGACTCTTTAAGAGCATATTAACAAGGCAAGTTCACTAATGGGATCGGCTATCAAGTCCCTGTACGCCCCTTACTGAACAAACCTACCCTCTACCTGCATGTTGCATGTTAATGATGAAAAATAGTTTCTGGCTGTAAAGAAAACAGCCTTGGAAAAAGAGATACAAGCTTACTATAACACTGCCTGCTGCAGCATGAAGTTCCAATTGATGGGTGACATAAACTACTGTCTTAAGAGACAGAAGTCCTCTTAAGCAGCTCTGCAAAAACATTGCAAATTGTTAGAATTGTTGAAAACATATAAATATATCCTTTTTATTGTTTGCAAAAGAAAATGCAAAGTTCATGTATGAGCTCATGGTAGTGGGGAGTTTATTTTCTATGCTACTCTAATTGTATGATTCTGTACTGTGAGATAAATGATTATGCTAGCAACTTCTGAGTTGTGGGCAAATGATTACCCTAATTGCACGAGCTCCTGGGTTGATATCTATTTTTCATGGACAAGTCAAGTAAACAACCAAAAATAACTGTAGGAACAAAAATATTAAACAGGTGAAAGCTGCTTTCCTTGAACAAATGTGCTCCAGGACTTGTATCAACTACACTGAAAGGATCATCTACGAAGTATACATCTGAATCACTATAAATTGTCATGGCAAGTTGTAGCCTTTGTTTTTGACCTCCGCTTAAGTTTATGCCTCTTTCTCCCACCTTAGTTGAATCCTTATTAACCAAACTTTCAATGTCTTCTTTCAAGGCACACCCTTCTAAAACATCATCATAAAATGATTCATTCAATTCTTTCCCAAATAATATATTGTCCTTAATTTTAGCAGACTGAATCCATGCTGTCTGCGGTATTTAAGCTTTAGAACCAAAAACTTCAGCTCTGGTGCCTTATACCCTGGGGATCTCACCAAGAATACTACGGAGCAAACTGGATTTTCCTTATCCTACTAAACCGCATACAGCAACCCTGCAAGTTGCAACCTTTCTTGATTTGAATATCCTTGTCAATTATAATTGTGGGTTGCTGCAAAGTTGAATTGCTTGTTTGCCAAGCGTATTCTCCTTTTCTTGTATCAATCACGAGATCAGAAGCTTCTGCATTATGGTTGGATATGGACATATCCTGATTTTCTTCTCTTAGGAAGTCCTGCAGCCGATCAATTGAAAATTTTGCCTAAGCAATAAGAGAAGAAAGCTCTGGCATGTTATTTATTGGCTGTTGCAAGATTGTTATTGTTGCTAAAGTTGAGAGAAGTGATCCTGAATTTAGTGGTATTTGAAACAATGTAGACACTTCGAAGGTGGTCACTAATATGACTGATGGTGAAGTCCAGTAGAGAAATACTACCAGTGCTTGTGTATGTAAGTAGCTCTTAAGCCAACCTCTTTCGTTTTCTCCAAGTTGAAAGATCCTCTCTAGAAATCTGGACTCCCAAGCATAGAACTTCAAGACTTTCATGCTCTTTAGAGCCTCGGAAGTAGCTTTCATCCTGCAATCCTTTGCTTCCGTAATCCCAGAGTGCCACCTTTTTTGCAACTTTCTTACAGGGGTATTGATCAGCATCATTAAAATAGTTTTGCAACTTTGAAGTGAAAAGGCTAGAGTAGGCAAGGTTCTTTCTCCCACGGGGAAGGTTGCCTTTTGAGCCAGTCTTCAGTCAGCCTAGGGGCCTTTACTACGATATATCTTGCTCGTCTCTCTTGCTATTGGCAGTGTTCTAGAGATAGGAAAAAATCCTTGAGTCGGGTATCATTCCCATCTTGAGAAGTTGGCTAGAGCCTACTCTTAGCCACCCTATCCCTCTCAGGGAAAACTCTTATGCAATTAACCGTTTACTTTGCGCCCTTACATACAGTGGGTAATCTCTTTCTAGTCTCATTTTTACTTCCATCCACTGCAAGTTAAGTTATCTTTCTTTAGGAGTGATTAATATGGCCACTGCTAGCGAGTATTTCATAGTGGGATTTGTAGTAGCTGGTTAATACCGGGCGATTCGATGCATCAAGGCCCGAGCGGACGATTTGCTTTAAAAAGAAGGGGCTGCGTTGGATGAAACTCTATCAAATGAGGGTTTGAGACTGAGACTACTGGAACTCGTCTTTTGATGCTTTAGCTTTAAGAGAGGCAACCTTTTTAAGACAAGGGAGTTCACTCGTAAGAAAGGCCTCCAGAAGGAAGCAAAAAGGGTCGTTAAGCCGCATCTAATATAATATCTGAGTAAGGCGACGGAACTTCTTAACCACGGTCTTAGAGAAAGAGTCAAGTGATCAGTCAAGATGTTGGGCATAGGGTTAAGCCAACGACCTTTATCACGGTGGGTGAAGAAGATAGTAGCCTCCCTTATGATCTGGAACACAGCTCTATGTGAAAAAGGTGCTTTGCATAAGGTCTAGTTCCTTGGGCACTGGATTGGCGACGGCATGAGTTGGTTGGATCAAGAGAAGGTGCGTGAAAGCCGTGGTGGACTGGGAGACGCCACGAAAGGTGCAGGAACTACGATTCTTCCTCAGATTAGTCCTAGCTCAAAATTCTTATTTATATAGTTGGTTGTATATATCTATAGGCGGTTCATCGAGGGCTTCTAGGGTGATCGGAAGGGCTTAAGCTGCTTTTGCCTTACCTTCTATTAGACTAGTAAAGGGCGAACGAAGGGCGTGTGCAATAGTTTTCATTCTTTCTCTCGCTCGATCGCTCCCACGGTTCATTTAAATCATTTTAAATTCAATGAAAGGCAATTAAAGATATCAAGGCCTTCTTGACTAATGAGGATATCTAAAGTCTTGCTTAAATGCGTAAGAGAGCCCTTCAGGACCTATCAAAGTGATGAAGATATTCTGCTTTGATCTCTCCTAGGTAGAAGAATACACAAGGCTGGGCTGGGCCTAGATCAGAAGGAAAGAGCTGCTAAAGCTGTCTGTCACAAGAGGCTTCCCTTGCTCAACTAGAATAGACGGGTCAGGAAGTGAATGCCAAGTCCTAAATTCTTTTGTCTTGGTACCGTCAATCTGAGGAAGGATTCCATCACTTCTGGTAACTGTTTGCATCGCGAGTCGATATTTAAATTTTGAATTTATGTAATTTTGAGACTCAAATATTTATTCATTCGACATCTCAGATCAGTTTAATCGTCACGATTCATATTTTTGTGAGGTATTATTTGTTTTGATCTTCTTGATTTCATAATTTTATCTTACAAAAATATCTTACAAGAAAGAGTGGTATAAATTCTTTTATACCTCAGTGACCCTCTTATCATATTTGATATGAGATTCAAGATTTTTTTTTAAGTTCGTGACATTCTCCCCCACCTAATCTTGTGACGATCTCGTCATAGAGGCTGATCACCCTACCTACCTCCTTCGAGATGTTTGGCGTGGATCGAATGGTTTATGACTAACTCTGATACCATTTGTCACGAGTCGAGACTTAAGCTCCGAACCCGTATGACTTTGAGATCCGAACATCCATTCATCTGACGTCCTAGATTAACCTAACCGTTACGGTTCATCTCCTTGTGAAATATTATCCACTCTCGCTCTTTGGTCTCACGGTTTTGTCCAACAAAAAGCGACTCACAAGAAAAAAATGATGTGAACTTTTTTATATCCCAATGACCTTCTTATTATATTCGATGTGAGATTTAAAACTCTTATTTAAGTTCGGAACACTTGCACTGACTCTTCGTCCTCATTATCACTGTAGAGAGGATGCCACGCCAGATGGATGCTGAAATCATCATGATACCTATGTGCGCCCAAAACTTCCATGTTTTTTTTGGTTGGACCAAATCAACTGGCGATTTCCGTCCTCCTGAATTGTCCCAATTTAAGAGTTGGTAGGATGAAATGGGATGAAGCCCAGTGTGCCGGGGATGCGAAATAGTAACAGAAGTCTAGCAGAAGAAGAGAATAGAAATATGTAAGCTTTATCCATTTTGGTTCATAATCGATGCAGAGTTATTCAAAGTGTTTATAATAAAAAAACGTTTTCAATAATTTAATTTAATTTTTATGATATAATTATTCAATGTATTTTTATAAAAAACGTCTTAAAATAATCATCAATTTTTAAAATTTAAAGGATTATTTAAGATTATTTTAAGAAAAATACTTTGAATAATTTTAAAAAAAAATTTAAAAGAAATTATTCGAGGAAATTTTTAATAAAAAACGTTTTGAATAATACTTTAATAAAAAAAATTGAAATGAATTATTTAAAGCATTTTTACTCAAAAACATCTTGAATAATCATTTATAAAAAATTTAATGAAGATATTCAAGACATTTATGGTAAAAAATGCTTTCAATAATCCATTTTAATTTTTACGAGGTTATTCAAAATATTTAAGATCAAAAACGTCTTAAATAATCTCAAATTTTTAAAGTTTAAAGTTTAAAATTTAAATGATTATTTAAGACGTTTTTTGAAAAAAAAAAACATCTTGAATAATCAAAACAAAAATTAAAAGAGATTATTTCAATCGTTTTTAGCTAAAAATACCTTGAATAATCTCTAATAAAAAAAATTGAAAGAAATTATTCACAGTGTTTTTTACCAAAAACTCCTTAAAAAATTCTTTACAAAAAATTTAATTAGATTATTCAGTACATTTATAATAAAAAATACATTTAATAATTCACTTTAATTTTTATGACATTATTTAAGACGTTTTTTCAAGGCATTTTTGTTGAATAATCTCTAATTTTTAGAGTTTAAAGTTTAAGAAATTATTCAAAGAATTTTCTGATAAAAAACATCATGAATAATCTCAAAAAAAATGAGAAATGATTATTAAATGTGTTTTCTAAGCAAAAACGCATTGAATAATTCACAAAAAAACTTTGAAAAAAATTATTCAATGCGTTTTTTACCTTATAAAAATTGAACTTAATAATCAAATTTGTTACTGAACATTAAAAGAGCTTGTTCGCAAACATAAACGAATCGAACAGACCTCAATTCATGTTCAGTTCATTTAATAAATAAATATAAAAATACTGTTTAAGATCATTTGTTAAGCTTAATAAACAAATATAAACAAATAAAAATCGAACATGTTCATGAACAGTTCATCAAAAACTCTGTTCATTTATACCTTTATCGCGCCCCCCCAAAAAAAGGAGGAATTTAGAGCGAGACGACCAAATCCAACATACAAGTTAGAATATCAGTCTTCCCGTTGTGCTTTGAGCTTTTAGGGCATCAAGGCATTTTGCCAGCTCCACCGTGTTTGATTCATGGAAAGGTTAAGTGGAAGCAGACATTCCTTCATTTGCAGTTACGAGTCCCAGGCATAAACAAAAACATAAGAAAACACCCTGTAATTAATTATCTACGTTCACATGCATGTGAATTGTGAATGTGATGACTGATGAAGCGGCAGCCTCGCATATATCTACGATTTCTCTACATAAATAATAATAATTATTTACCACTTTAGTCAGCTGACATGGTGCATGTGACATTTACATGGCAGCTTGCAACACGCATATCTTAAATACTAGTACAACTACTAACTACTTGTATTACTTTTCGGTCTGCAGTCTCAGACTCTCAGAGCTCCGGCTCATAGGTATAGATTGAAGAGAAATTCGTAAAATTGGTATTGAGAGAACGACACATGCTCAGGCTTTTGAATGATAAGCCTAATAGTGGTACAACTTTACAGAGCTTGAAGAAATGCACCAGAGTGCACAAACCATTCCCCCCTACCTAACAAATGAACATATACAAAGTGGCTTTCTACTTTGTACAAGGAAGGACCATAGCATAGAGAATCCAGAAGCCTGGCTGACCAACAGCCTCAACCTAAAGGACGGCCACATTAACCATCAATAAGGTCTAGGTGCCGTTCAATAGGATGATTCAAATTTGGATGACATATATGGTCTGGGCCTATCGTTAAACATATACTTGGCAGAAGATATCATACCTCCTAATTTGGTGTTGATCTCATCCTGTTCTCAAATCATTGTTTACGATTAAAAAAGATGCAGATCCTATCATCATTGTTTTCTTATGACTTTTTGGTCGGTGAGAAATAATGAGAGATTATAGAACCTCGCTTGACTATATTATTAGGCCGCTTACGAGGCTGCATCCAGGCTTTAATTTCATCTTGGATGGCCGGTGGCAATTCATCAATCACCGATGGGTCAATTTCATCAAGTTTGTAACTCCATGCTTCCCTTCTTCGTTCATCCTTATCTCTACTGTAACTGCAACTATTTGTAGGACTTTCCTTTACCAGTTTGACATCACTAAGTTCTGCAAGGCTATGACATCTGGCCTGAAAATCTGCACCCAAATGTTAAACATTCAGAGAATTGGTAATTATATAGGCCCCTAAAAGTGGAGTCTTAGAATTACCGGTGGTTAATTGAGCATCAGTGCTTTGGACAGTTTTATTGTGCTCTGGAGAAGAAGAAGAGCCCAAGGGATTGTAGCTCTTAAAAAGTTTCAAAATTGAAGATGTTCCCTGTCAACATATTGAAAGAAGCTATGACAGTCCACAGCACCCAATAAAGAACAAACATATAGCAAAAATCGGTGGCATAAACTGAAACTGGAGCTAATTGTAAAATGTGTGATTATTATTTTAATAGCCTGCAGACATTACTTCCTAAATTCAACCCTACCATAATTCGAGATGAGCAACCCTAACATATAATAACCTGCATCATGAATTCTTTCAAAGACCAAACTTAAAAAATTCTCCATTTTTTTCCTTTTCTTTTTCAACTCTAGTATCACAACTAACAGCTGGGAACCTTCCCAACTGCTTCCAACATAAATGTACTCAAATAATTATTTTGAAATTGAAAAGCCATCCGATAACAATCTCAAGATATTAATTTTCTCCACCAAAACAAACTGTCAAGATATTTAAACTTTAAGGGACTTCTTCTCTACATAAAAATCATGATAAGTACTCTCAAGATAGCATTATAACACATTAAATAGCAATAACACAAGAAGAGATACATGAAAATTCATAATTGAACCTTGTCTTTCAATCTTTTTCCTTTTTGCTCCCTGTGTTCTGACTTAAACTGACTTTCATCCTTAGAGAACACTCTTTGTTGTTTATTCTGGTTCTGTTCGAAGCACCCTTCAGTTCCTCAATAAAACCATGTAATCAGAACTAGAAAGGGCAATTAGGGAGCCAACAGAAATGGCAAGCACCAGAAGTTATTACCTGAGAGTAACAATGGTGAAATATCCTGGGTGAAGCCATCTTGTGTCTTCTTTAATAGAGAGCAAGACAGATCCTGCAGACAGATTAAACTAGTAACACAAAATGCTCACAACCAGAATCATTTAAGAATGAAAATAAGATAGAATGTATCAAAAGCAGGTAGTGCATATTACAAACATGTAGAAACTTTTACATATCTTGCTCTCTAAAATCAAGGAAAAAGTACAACAGTGCATTTTCATTGAAAATTAACTGTCAAACCTTCATTGAAAAACTCCTAAATATTCTAAATAAGCTCTATGAATTTTGTGCATTTTCATTCTTTAATAACCTATTATCATCTTAAAACTGCTGTGTAATATTTAGAAAAGAATCTGCAAAAACTAAAAACCTCATCTTTCACAACATTCACTTTCTGTTCTTGCAGATCCAAACCAGGCATGGTATCCTCAGTCCAGCTTTCTTCACCAGGAAAATGAATTTTTGGTTTAGGTGAATTCACCTCCAAGTAGCTTTCACTACCTGAATGAGCACCAAGCCCCAGTTAGATGATGCAAATGTATTACAATCATAAGCAAGATCAGAAAATGATCAGCAAAGAAAGAAGACCAGGGGGTGACAAAAGTGTTGTCTCAATGTTGAGGTTATCAGGCGATTGCATTGAAGAAAACAGGGATGTAGATTGGCCATGAAAATATTTTGCAATTGAACGTGTGCCCTGCCAAAAATAGTTATAGAGTAACATATAATACATAATGTTTGGTCATCCATAAAACATGTCAAGGTCATGATTTAGTACAAACAAATGTAAATTGGAACTTACAGATGGTATGGGAACAATTTTACTCGCTGAAACAGAAAGAGATGTTATTCCCCATCCACTGTGATCACTTCCTTGAGTCCTCACACCATACAATCCTATGTATTCGCGCAATCCAGCTTGAAATAGGTTGAAGGCATCTTCCTGGATCTTGGCAGTCCCATACCTTAGTGGACAAGATTTTGAGGGGAACTTTTTCTGAGAATCTGAATCACTGGACTGTAAAAATACTCATTATCAGCACAACAGAATGCTGGTGTTAGCACATCAAATAGAAGAATCTGGATTGGTTTATAGAAAGAAGCTGCCACAGGCACATATAATTGCAGATCTAAAGGATTAAATATGGATACCTTGTATGCTCTAGCATGCAGAGTTAAAGTGTGTGCTATCCTTTTGTTTTGGTCCAGGTCACAGCAAAGTCGTTCACTGAGTTCTTCACAAAGTTGATTAAGCCAGTGTTGCACCTGGTAATAAAGATATAGAGGCAAGTTACAACAAAATGAACTTCAGTGACAGAGTTGCTATATGTCCCAGAAATGCTTCGTAGGAATCACAACATGATGGAAGCTAGTAGATCAATTGATGTAAGAGCTAGATAATGACTGCAAATCTTAAGCAAGTTTAGAAACAAAAGCAGAAAAGCAAGTCCCTTTTGTACCAACGATCATTTTTTTTTACACAGATTCATAGTTGATAAAACTATTGCTCCCATTTCAGCACCCGTTTTGGCAGCAGAAAACTTTCCATTTGCCACCCCTTATCAAGCATCCCACTAAATAACGATCGTGACTCACATAAAGAGTGAACTCAGAAACAAGTCAGTGGAGGCACAGAAGTTGTTCAACCTCCATAATTCAAACAGTGTATAAAGCTATGGTCATTGCAAAATAGATCTAAGACTACCATTTCCTAACAACTTTTACGACAATTGGAACATTTTTAACAACTTTACAAAGTTTGATTTCTTGAATATGATGTAAAAATATATATGGTCATATGAAATAGGAACCATTATCAATATGTTATGCCAAAATTCAGGGAACTATAGGCTGTAAGCAGAGCTCTGTAGGCTGGCAATGCATAAGTAGACAACATAGTGTTGCAATTTGTATGGATAAGTTACAAATTCCAACAGTTGGGGATTAAGATCACAAAATATGCTCTTTATTTTGGGCAAAGTCTACATTCTAAGATAATCACACCCAGTATAATGACATGCTGACTTCATGACATGAAAAGATCATAGTGCTTTATAAGAACCATTTAATTAATAGAAAAATCTTACAGCAGAAACTGTCTTCAACGCCCGAGGGCCAGGAAATGTCTTTCCAGAACCATGGCTCTTGGGGAGAAGGCGTCCCTTAACTGCTTCTCCACTGATTCCTCTTGCAATGTTCCACAGCCAAGTACTGGAGTCCATGCATAACATAGGTATTTAGGAACCATACCAGATAACTGTTAAATGAATCAGCAAATGGTAAAGCACATGATTTGCAATAGTAATTTCTTCTGGTGGATCTATACTGTCTAAAAATTAAAACAAGAAGTCAACATTATAAAAATAATATTGGAAAATGCAAGATAAGAGCTCTTGATGTTATGTACAAAATGTACATGCATAAGTTTTAACTTTAAGGAGGAAGAGCTATAATGATCCGAAAAATGTAAGACATTTGCAAAAGCTCTGTTAATAATAGGTGATCACCCAGTATTTATGCCATAACGTTCTTGCAGCTTCTCCTCTGGAAACTGTAATAAATCTCCAACGGTGTTTACACCCATGTCAATTTGTAAGGAAGTCCCCAGCTTGCCTCCAAGCTGTTTCCTGTAAAGAAAGTTTTTAGTCAAAATAATGTGTCACATCTTAGGATGGAAGGTAAGCATGTAACTGCTCTTCCTTCATACGTTAGTGGTGATGTTTAACTATCACTCCTCAAGGAAAGTAACTAATTTCTCACTCAGCATTTCAACTCAACCCAGAAATTTATACAAACTTACATTTTCCTTACTGGTAAGGTATCGAGCAGTCCTTCTACAGATGAGAAAGGCACAACAGTTTGTTGTGCAGGTTTATTCATACCACTAGCAAGTTTGGCCAGCATCTGGTAATAAAGTTAGTGACATGATGGTAACATAGGTTGGTAAAAATTATCTTTATGAGGTACCTTATGGTACTTGCTGAAAGAATACAAGGGAGAGAAAAAACTTTCTGTCCACCTTATTATGAGCAATGCCTGCAGAACAAGTGAATTCCGTCTCCTTTAAAACCTGCATCCTAAGCTCTGCAACAATGAGAATCCCACAAGCTAGTAATTTATCACGGTGATCAGCATTGCACCTAAGTATCCACTTCCTAACGTTTTCTTTCACATCACTTCCATCCTGCCCCGTTGCATATAAAGTATAACATCTTAGATGATGCAAAATCCAAACATGCAAAAACGTACACAATGATCCCAACTAGGGAGCAGAATTTATGACAGGATGCATATAAAAATACAAGTCTACTAAATTTATTGTTAAAGTAGCGATGAAGGCTTCCAAGAACTTTGTACTTAAGCTAAAATCATATTACATTGGCATCTGTCCATCAACAAGGTGCTATTTATCCATGATCAACTCCAATGCCAAGCATTATCAAATCTTATGTCAAAAGATCCAAAGTATGGCTGCAAACCTCATTATTGAGCCCTAGAATATGTGACTTAAGAGCTTCCTCATCCATCGTCTCCAAGCTTTGTGGAGGATTTTCTGCTAGCATTGTCTCAGCTGCATCAGTAAGATCGAGATACACTTCGTCAATTGAAGCCCTTTCACATCTACCTCTCCTTGCAAGAATAGATACCACCTGCAAATTTTGTTAAAATTCAGCATAAGATGGGTTTTAAATTAAGTACTGACAATGTGGTTGAAAGCACTGGAAATGTTCTTTAAATCCCATACACCTCAGAGCCCGCATTCCTGTATCCATTCAAATCAGCTTTACCACGGGCTACAGGCACTTGGACCAGCTGAATTTGTGGGCAAACCTCCTTTGCTTCCTCGCCACGCATTGAGCTGAAAACCACACATAAGATAGAAAAAGAAAATAAGAAACAATTGATCATCAATTGAGAACCCTGAAAATGATTACTTAACATTGTAATTACCGCTTCACCCCAGCAGAACGCGCCTCATAGCTGACTGCAATCAAAGCCCCTCCTTTCCATTCATTGTACTGTACAACAGCAGTAGGTAAACCCCGTAATTGCGGTTGCTTTCTTTGCTCCACTACAAAGAGTAATGTATAAAACTAAGTTACCCCACAACTTAAGATTCTAGACCGCAACTGATTGTATAATTCTAAAGAGAAAGAAAATAACAACTTAAAGGAGGGGGTAAAAATGCGATGAACATAAAGGGACCACTTCACTTAATTTCCGATTATACTACAAATATAAACTTGATTCTTTTCTTTATTTTCTTTTTTTTTTTTTAAAGAGCAATATGGGCCTTTCGGTCCTCATCATAATAAGGAGTAACTGATCATACTAGTCTAGAACGGGATAATGCAGAATAAAAAGAAAAGTTAATTGCCGCGGTTTTTACACTTCTGCGACAAAATTCAACAACGTTTGAGGTTGGAACACAATAAAACGAAAGGGACAATGCAGAATTGGACGGAAACCTAAGTAACTGGGAAAAAAAAAAAGTAAACACATAAATACAGAATACGTTACTAATAATAGAACTAGTATTTAGGGAAAAAGGAGTTAAAACCTTGAACATAGAAGCAGTCCATGTCGACATGAGCAATCACCCTGGAATCACACGATTCTGGTTTTGACACTGGCATTGCTCTCTTCTTTTCCCTCCAATTCTTCTGTAATTCTTCACCAACCAAACGAAGAAAGGAAAAACAAACACAATTTATTGGAGTGGCTGTCCTCGTGTCTAAACGTCATCGTTTCTTTTCGAAATAAAAGGGACCACTTTTTATTTGAAGTTACGAATTTGCCACTCTCAACATACCCCGGGTTTTGACGAGTTTGCAAAATTCCAGGTCCGTGGGAACATTCCTTTTTTTTTTTTTTTTCTCTCTGAGATATACTTATAGACTTTATTATGTTGATATAAATCAACTTTTGTTGTATGAAAAAGATTGAGTACCACTTGTCTGCAAGAAGAAGAACTTCCATTGAACATTAATTGGTGGAACCATTGCAGTGATTTGAGCAAAAAGATTGTGCTACAGAAGAGACTATTATTGGGGCGTGCACTTGATCGACTGCTTTATAATGGTTGATGATAAAGGTATGAATTTGGTCCACTAACTTATATTATAATTTTATTTTGAATTTCTTTATTGAATGAATTCAATATAGTTTGTGCATATGGCTGGCGTATAACTTGGAAATTTAGTGGTTGGTTTACTTGGTGGACATTGTCTTGGAGGAATTAACGCAAACGACTGGAAGGTCAGAAAGTATAAATGGATTTATCTACAGATTCATTGCCTCTCACACTTCTTTAAAAGATTTTGTCAAACATGTAACTCTAATTGTGTTTAATATATGCTCAAAACATTATAATGTCTTTAATTAATATGGTTTTTAAAATTACATTTGATATTGAACAAACTCAATCTCATGATATACCATGTCAGAGAGTTATATATGTATATAAGAGTTCTTCTAATTTGAGAATGATCCCATGCTTTTAAATTGTTTCAAAAAGAGTTTGGTCCAGCAATTCAATATATAATACTGCATGAAAATGGATGTGAACTTTTGGTGCAATATTACTAGGAAACAAGTAGTCAAAAGCACATAGTATAGTGTTGTGAAATGCTAATTTGGCTTCTTATGGTTATAAGCAATTTGAGTTTTTTGGGATTCTTTGTCGGGTATATTTTAAGTGTGTTCCTTCACAAAGATTGGTATGAGATCCCTTCAGCGGTGTACTTGCCATCAAGGTGGAGACGAGAAGCAATATCACAAAATGGAGGAAATGTGGATGTTTTAGAAGAACAAGTTTTGAATGAGGATCCCTTGTTAGAGAGCAATTAATAATATGATATGATCATGGAAGATGCTCTTGTTGGTTGTTCTGATCCAACCTCAAAAACAAAGGGAAATCCTAGTTAGAGGAAAAGAATGAAGGGTGGAAGACATGTATGAGTTTGCGAGCGAACGTGTCGAAAGTTTCCAAAAGGAGACATGTATATCTTCATTATTGTTTATGTTACAAAACAAATGACAAGATATTTGATTTGTTTGTTTTCCTTCGTTGTTGTAGCAGCTGCTAATTATTTGTCTTCAAAGTTCAAACCTTCTATTCTACCACAGATTTCCTGAATCAAGGATCCTAATGATTTATACGAGGAACCATTTTCCATCAATGCCACCCTACTCTTGCTCTTCATTTCTCTCACCTTTGTCCTCACTTCATCATCTTCACCGCCCATCAAACGCCTCAATCCTCTCTCTAACTCCTCAGCCAACACCAAATCCCTGCCTTCCCTGTAATCCAACCTAATCTCCATGCCCAATCCCAGCTCTTTCACTAACTCAAATGCATTCATTTGTTGCTCCGCGTAAACTGGCCATGTGGCTATTGGAACACCGTACCATAGACTCTCCAATATGGAATTCCACCCACAATGTGATACAAATCCTCTAATTGCTCGGTGGGCCAATACATCCACTTGCCGAACCCACCCGCACACAAGCCCGAACCCAGCCGTCCGATCCAAAAACCCCACCGGCAAAACTGCCGCCAAATTAGAGTGCTCACCTGGGAGATCTAATTTACCTTTGGGTGGCTCACGGATGGACCACAAAAAGCGATGCCCACAACGCTCTAGCCCAATTGCAATTTCTCTCAACTGGGGTCCGTCGAGACTCCCCATGCTGCCGAAGCATAGGAACACCACTGAAGAGGGAGGCTGTTCATCAAGCCATTTCATGATGCAATCCTGTTGGGCTCCATCCAGGTGCCATTGGGCTGCTCCAGCGAGATCAAGAATCGGCCCCACTGGGTAAACAGGAGGTAACCCGCTGACGGAAAGCGAGTCAATCGCATGGGGCTCCAGTTCAAGAAACGTGTTGATTACGATGGCCATCGTTTCCTTATACCTGCGTGCGTGGTTTAAGTAGCAGGAATAACCATCTTTGTTTCTCTTTAGCACTGACGTGGGCAGCATGTTGGGGGGCAAAGGCTTTTCAAAACTCGGGATGATCAACTCAATTGCGGAGTCTTTGGGAACTATTAACCCAGTGTCGGAGTCAACAAAGTCGGTAGCAAGTTGTGTGTCTAAGGCTGGCAAATGAAGCATAAACCCCAAAAAACTGGCTGGAGAAGCAAAGAAGAGATAGCAAGGAATGCCAAGTTGTTTAGCAACATCGATCATGGATGTGGTAAACATGTCAACAAATAGCCCAGCAAGTGTGGATCTGGTAGAACTTGACATGAGCTCGGAGATGACATGCTTGACGTGGACCTTATGCTTGTCTAAAACGAGGGAAAGATAACCCAAAAAAGATTGGCATTGATCAGGGGAGGGAGGTTGGACGGAAGGGAGGTAGATGAAGTTGACATCAGTGACAGATGAGGAAAGTGATTGGATGTAAGAGTTGACGATGGTTCTTTGGGGCACGGTGATGATAAGGAGGGTAGCAGAAAGGCGAGGGTCACGATGAGTAAGGTGGCGGGCAAATTGAATGGTTGGAAGCAGGTTGCCGAAGGAAGGAGTGGAGATGAAGACCACATGATGTTTGTTCATGGCGGCCAGGTTTTGGTTTTGTTTAGGCTTTAATTATTAAGAAGAGCAGTGTATAAGATATTTTGAGTTTGTGACATGGAGTGAGTGTATAATTGAGCTTGGCATGGTGGAATCTGGCTGGCCGGGCCTGGCATTATTTTAAAGAAGTCTTTGTCTTTATCTCTCCAACGTAGCTCTTTGTAATTTACCAATCGGCAAGTAGTGTGATATTATAGTATTTATGTGAAGCTGTGAAGTGGGCCGCCTCAGCCCTCAATCTAAAATATTTTCGGACCCGAAGCAATTTGCACTGTTCAAAACTCAATCCAATGTGTATCCTTCCTTGCCTGCCTAATGCTTATAGTTCAAACTATAGTTATTATAATCACATCGGATCAAAGTTTCATGTCATTGATTCAACCATCAAATTAATGAATTAATTATCGATTCAATAAAAAATATTATAAAATTTAAATTTTTAACTAAATTATAATTTAATAATTCAACCATAAAATTATAAAATTTAAAGTACATCATAAATTATAAATTTTAAAATATAAAATTCATAGAACAATTAATTACTAGTTACAAATGAAATCACTTAACATTTTATTAAAATCATATTTTATTTTTAATAGTTAGAAATAATATTTATATTTTACTAAATATAATAAATAATAAGTAATAAATAATTATTATTTATATTTATTAAATTTAAATATTATTTATTAATATATAATAATTAATTTTTATGTAATAAAAAAGAAACATCTATATATAAAATTAATAAAAAGGAAATTTTTATATTTATATGAAAATTAGTAAAAAGGAAATTAAAATCATTTTTATATTTTTTTATATGAATGTAAATTTTTTTATTAATTTTACATATATAAATTTTTTTATTAATTATTTTTTATCATTGTCAAATAATTAATGATTTTATTAACATTTTTTATTAATTTTTTATATTATTATTTTTATAATTATTTTTAATTATGGTATCAATTAATAAATTTTTTGTTAGATCATCTTTTTTTGAAAATTGCTTATTTTTATACATGTATAAGTTTTTTTAAATATAATTATCTACATATCTCAAAATATGTCAACATATCATTAATATAAAGGATGCAAAGGCTTTAATAGTAGAAAATAAGAATTGGGGGCTTATTTAGATGAAATAGTAGTATAAGAGTTTAACTAGATTATTTTGAATATTTAAAGAGTTTTTCTTTTATATTTTACTTAAACTTATTAGTTTGTAAAACTTATTAGTTTGTATTGAATTAGTTCAATTCAAAAAAAAAAAATCACCTGATTTATTGGTTTATTATGTAAACCGTTGATTCACAACGATTTAAAATATTTAATTGCAAAACTAATCTAATTACAAAATCAAATTGCTTTCATCATTGATTCACCGATTCACCTAATTGGATCAATGATCTAGTTCAATTATGATAACTATGGCTCGAACATAGATTTGTAATAACTAATCTAATCATATTCGCTTCAAACTAATCTAATCATATTCGCTTCAAACTCGCACATTTAGTTTAGGTACAAATATTAGAGAAGTTTGGTATGGTACTGCTACTCGCATATTTAGTTGATGACTTGGTGATGCCTAATTAGATGAATTGATATTGCAATGCATATGATGGGATATTGTGTTATGACTAATTGGTTATTATTATTATAACACTTAATGACTAATTGGTAAGGATTTATATTTAATACACTGTCAGTAATAAATTTTATACACTATCAGTGAATCAAATGATGATAATTTATTAATGAAATAAATCATATGATAATACTTCATTAATGAATAAATTTTTAAAAATATTTTAATTTGTATATATTTATTTCAAGCGTTGATATTTACTCATTAATAAAATATTACTTTTTAATTTATTGACAGTGTATAAAATTTATATATTAACAATATGTCAAATATAAATTCAATCGGTAATTGAACACTTAGAAAAAAAAAGAAAAAAATAAAGAAAAGGAAAAACAAAATGGAGCCAGCTGAAGCAACCACATATATATTTCGTACAAAAAATTAAGACAGAAAATAGTAAGATTGATTACTTAATTTCTCTAAAAAATAAGCATTATTAGTATTAGTTTAAGGAATGATAATGGTTGTTTTTGAAGCATTAATTACTGATCATTTGAATAAATATATCATCTTTACTCATGCCTCATCATCATACTCTTATTATTTTTTGAATTATTAATTAAGTTAAAGTGCATAAATGAAGAGCAATATATTAGTAGTTGAATAACACATACATACTACTACTAGTATTTACTGTTCTCTGCCTGCCATATATAATAGTAGTAATACTAAAAATGAAATGAGAGGACCGAGAGGAGACTACAATAGATATTATTCTTTTTTTTTAATTTGTGCAATATAATCTAATATGGCATTACACATTACAGTAAATATTGAATCTTCTTTTTAAACAATAAATAAAGAAAAAAAGGCACAAGAGAAATTTTAACCATGCATATGGGTATGGGGGCATGAAGGCCGATGAATGAAATTCTTGAAATTATGGACAATTTCAAAGCAAGTATATAAAATGTAATGCAGAGAAGAGAACGAGAACTGAGAAGGAAGCAACAGCAGGCAGCAAGGATTAAACGAAGTGGGAGAGAGAAGTGTCAAAAGAAAAAAAAAAAAGAAAAGTGTAGGAAGTCCAAGGCAGGCTGGCAAGTGGCAAAAAAAGAAGAGCATTGGCAGAGGTGAAGAGAGAGAGAGAGAGAGAGAGAGAGGGAGGGTTGGGTTTGCTTGAAGGGAAACGCAATTTCCAAATATGAGGGGGTTATCTTTTTACTAAAAAAGGAGATTTCTTGAAGGAAGAAAAGGATTTCCAAATCTGATCACTAGACTTATTCATTTTTGGAGGTCAGATTCTGAGACAATGATAATACTAGAAGAAGAAAATGAAGATTGACAAAAACAAGACAGCGGAGAAGTTGAGTGGAGGAGTGGTGGGACTTGGGAGCGAGGTTCTGTTTCTTTAGTGTTCTGACTTAGATTTGCTTCCTATAACAAAACCAAACAAGAGCCAAGTGTGTTACATAAAGAGAATATTATTACTGAGAGAAAAGAGAAAGTAGGAGTGAGAGTGAGGGCAGCGCTGCAGCAGTCTTCTTTCTTTCTTTCTTTCTGCCTTTATAGTTCACGCCAAACAGTGCAACAACCCATCACTGATGAGTGAGCACAGAGGACTGACGATGGGATTGGACGTATGTTTTCATCTGACATTATTGATTTGCGTCAAACAGACTGCACTGCCACATCAACGTCTCAACCCTAAACATTACTACCACCACTATCCACTTTCAACCCCAACAAACCCATGTTGCTCGCCCAGCCAATATGTTCCCATTTTTACTAATAATCACATTAATAAAATCATATCTTCCTTTCCTTACCCTCATGCCTTACTCAGCCGCTTGGCTAATGACTCCCTTTTTTTTTTTTTTTACATCGAATAGGGATGAAAAAGAAGGATGGCAGGATTCGAGTTCTTGACTTATATATTTTTTAAAAAAATTTTTAATTATCAGATAAAAAATTAAAGATTTTTTTTGTGTTTAATATTATTTGTGAAAACATACTCCTGTTTCTCAAGATGTTCTGGAATCAATCGTACAAACTGCTGCCACGTTGAAGAAACAAAGCATCCTGTCTATCTCTCAACTCTCAAGGAATTAACACAAATTAAAGAAAGAGAAAAAGTAATAGTACTAGTATTTCCTCGCGGTTGACCTTTTCTTTTATTCGTTCTTCTTTTACATGACAAGCAAAAGGTTGAATTGAATCACTGCACTTCCAACTTGGAACAAATGTTCTCATGGTTAAACTAAACCTTAAGTTCTAGCTGCAAAATTATATTGATTTAATCCTTTGATCAGGTTCACGGAAACGATTATGATGCCTTGCTGAGTGGCTAATGGCTCTGCAGCACTATTCAATCATGTCAGTCTCCTTTCCCTTTTACTCTATAGTCTATATACAAATAAAAGAAAAAGAAAAATACCCAAAAAGAATTATATTTGCATATGGTTCTAGCCACGATGAGTGCTACAAACATAAATGATTAAAAGTACAGGTCTTACATTAAAGATTTGAAAAGGTCATTTAAGAAAGATCAATTTAAAGTTTGCTTAATTTGTTTAATCATATAGTTATGCTTCCAATGAAACAGTAAGGTATATAAGATTAAACTTATGTTTTTGTCCAAGTGTAATAATCAGGACACAATGATCATGAGGAGGGCCAAGAAAATGATGCTTCTGGAACACATTTGTAGTATCATAAACCTAGGTTTAGGACATGATATAACTGTTGATACAGTGTATATATCTGTACGCCCGGGAAGAGAAACAAAGCTCTGATCAAAACACTATACTACTACTGTTACTATATATATTTACCTTAAAATTTGTTCTGAATAGACGTGCTTAATGCTAACTCTAGGGAGTATATTTAGTAGCATTCAGAAAAACCCTGATCCCTGGCCATGAAATTTTAAAACTCAAAAGCAGTTTTTGACGTTATTCATGATGAAAATGACCAAATAACTTGCATTTGAAACTTGGAAGTTGGAGATGGTCTGGTCTGGTCTTGAAAAAGGATTGGTGCAGTGTGAATAATCAATGAAAAGGACACTCGTTTTGACATTATCACTCTATCTGAGTTGAACTTGTCTGCTTCTGCTGCAATGTCCTTCCTTCCTCGGCCTTGACAAGAAAACACTGAATTGAAAGATAGAACCATCCGAATCACTGCCATTCTCTCACTAAAGAGAGGAACGTGAGAAACCAGGAGCAAAAGAGAAAATAAAAAGAAACTCAACTCTTCCTATATATACACCTGTCTCCCAACCAAAACAATAACATTCCAAGAAAAACTTGCAATTGCAAAGTGGATTTTTCAAAAGGAGTAACCAACCCTCGTGAGTTTTAAGTAGTAACTTTGTTTTCCTAGAATTCAACCTGTCATTTCTTTTTAGTTATTTGTTAGCTCCTTCTCTTTCAAGTCCTACTCTCCATTTCCACTGAAAATAAGAGGCCCAGAAGACTGCGAGCGGCCTCTCGATCTTGCAGTTGCCATACCCTAAACAACTTTTTCATCCAAAGTGGACGGTCCCTTAAAACCATAATCTTCAGATTTTCCTTTCCTATTTCGGTTCACAAAACTGTTTTGGAATAGCTAGATAAAGCCTCTCCTTTGACTCGAAAGTGGAAAGAGCATTTCATCACGCCACTAATGCAAACCCTTTCTTCATGAAAACATCTGAATCCTAGTCTATCTTTTTTTTTTTCTGCAGGGAAAAGAAAATCAAAAGAAAAGAAAGGAGAGAAGATCAGGATTAGTTTCAGCTGTATCCAACCTAGCTAAAACAAATCTGTTTCTCATGGACGCCTTTAACACATCTATGCCGTTACCTTTTTCCTACACTTTCACTATCACCAGCAGTAGCTGTACAACTAGCACCGACACCATCAGCAATCCTTGGATGGACAGTAGGATATGGAGTAAACTACCACAAAGGCTGCTCGATCGAGTGATCGCCTTTCTTCCACCACCAGCCTTTTTCCGAGCTCGTTCCGTCTGTAAGAGATGGTATGGGCTCCTGTTTTCCAGCAGCTTTCTGGAATTGTATATGCAAATATCACCACGACACCATTGGTTTCTGTTCTTCAAGCACAAGGCACTGAAGAGCTACATCTATAGAAATACCACCCCTAGTGGTGGCAACGGAGACAACAGAACCAACTTTGTAGGATACCTCTTTGATCCCTATGATATTGCATGGTACCGCCTTTCCTTCAACTCGGTTCCTTCTGGGTTCTCTCCAGCATCTTCCTCTGGTGGGTTGGTTTGCTGGGTTTCTGATGAGGCTGGCACAAAAACTCTTATTTTATGCAATCCTCTAGTTGGTTCTTTAAGCCAATTGCCACCAACACTGAGGCCCCGCCTCTTTCCTTCTATAGGGTTAACAGTTAGCCCCACATCTATAGACGTCGCAGTAGCTGGAGATGACTTGATTTCTCCTTATGCGGTCAAGAATTTATCCACAGAAAGCTTTCATATTGATGCAGGTGGGTTTTACTCCATATGGGGCAGCACTTCTTCCCTGCCACGGCTTTGTAGCCTTGAATCCGGTCGAATGGTGTATGTTGATGGTAAGTTTTATTGCATGAATTATAGCCCATTCAGTGTCCTAGCTTACGATATCGCAGCAAATAACTGGTTCAAGATTCAAGCTCCCATGCGAAGATTCCTTCGATCACCAAGCTTGGTGGAGAGCAGGGGAAAGCTTAACCTAGTCGCTGCTGTCGAGAAAAGCAAGCTTAACGTACCAAAGAGTTTGCGACTTTGGGGCTTGCAAGCTTGTGGTACAACATGGGTAGAAATTGAAAGAATGCCTCTGCAACTATATATGCAGTTTGCAGAAGTTGAAGGTGGTAATGGTTTTGATTGTGTTGGGCATGGAGAATTTATCGTGATCATGATTCGAGGATCTGACAGGGCACTGCTGTTTGACATCTGTAGGAAGAGGTGGCAGTGGATTCCTCCATGCCCTTACCTTGTCAGTGGCAGTGACAACAACGAAGGGGAAGCCGAATTGCATGGTTTGGCTTATGAGCCTAGACTGGCTACGCCAGTTATCAGCCTTCTCGACCATTTGACACTTCCCTTTCCCTCTTTTAATGGATGATGGATGATAGAATGTTCTAAATTAGCTATCTGCCCAAGTCGTAAGTAATATTAGTACCGAGTATGCCCATATGTATGAAGCTTTTGCTCTTTGCTTTCCTGTGTCCAATAATGCATTTAGTGAATAAATTTCTCTTAACGACTAGTTAAACAGGCGAGATGGGTTTGGCGAGTGAATTTGACAGCTCAAGGCACATGTTAACTCAGTCGTTTACTAGCACAAAACGTATGGAGTTATAACTTTTCAATCGTTATTAGAGGAGATGACCTCTCTCTCTCTCTCTCTCTCTCTCTCTCTCTCTCTCTCTCTCTATTTTTCCTTTTTAATGCCAAATGTTAGCTTCGGAGTAGAATGTCGTTTTAAATCAAAGCAAATAAAAATCCGTAACTATCTATTATTGGACGTCTTATAAGAGATGAGCCAGATTCGAGGCCTTGGAGTTGGAAGTCTCCTTTCTCAATTTCCTCCAAAAAGCTTGGGCTTGACAACGCAGAGCACTCTAGGTGGCCGACAGACATCTTCCACTTGTTGCTGGAGAGGAGAAAATCATTTTGTCTTCCCCGTTTTCACCCAATCAGAAACCCACCATTCTTGGTAATTCCACAACAAAAGATTGAGGGGAATAAAATAAAAGAACAATTTACAAACTAACATAGATATTGAGAAAAGGATGAGTATAAATAAGGAAAAATCTTCTAACAACAAGTTAGTTTCAAATGAATAACCGAATAAGCCACATCTTAGCTTTCATGTAATGGGACATAAATACAACACTTAAAAGGACCACGAGAGAGGAAATTCAAATTAAAAGTATTTCACACAAAAATTTAGCACAAATGGCACATTGAAGGACAAAACAATGGGGGTTTTACTCGCAAAAGTGGGATCTTTTGATAATTGTGTTACCCCACTTGTTCCTCCCAATAAAAAAAAATCATCTCTAGCCACTTAGAGCTGACTTCATTTTGGCCACTTAGAGCTGACTTCATTTTGGCCTTATAGAGATAAGACCCTAGGGAAACGATGCTACAAGTACATTGGCTACCCTCTTTATAATGCTCATCAGATGGTATTGCAGGAAGTGTGCAGTCCTAGACATATGACTAGATTTTCATGCAACTTATGCTTTAAGTCTAACCTGAAGAATGAGATGCACATCCCTTTTGAAGATAGATCTTAGCTCCTCATTGGCTTCAATCCCAATTCTCCTGTGTTTAAACCAAAGATATATATTTTTGTGAGATTGCATTAAGGCAAGCTCTCCAATACTTGATTTTAGTTTAGAAGTTTAGGAAAGAAAGTAAAACACAACAGTAACCAGCTAAAATCAAAATCCCTATGAGGTTCCCAAGCTGTAACCAGAATGAAGAAGCCCTATGAGCCTCAAGGGATCTTAGGAAGCAAAAATCAAAACACAAAGTTGATCTGTTATGGTCAAGTTGCTCTAAGTCCTTACATTGTTGCAATGCTGAGATTTAGTTTTTCATTGTCCATCATCCTTCTTTTTCTTTCTTTTTGGTTGGGGAGGGGGAATAACAGTGGAACCATGAAAAGAAAAAAGAAATTAAATGTTGGAGATAGAACTAGCTTACCCTATTTTAGAACCATTCTTCCCCACAAGAATCTTTCGCTGGCTTAGTTTGTTAGTAATCAAGTGCTGCTCAATCCTCAGAGAGCCATCCCGTAACTCCTTCCAGTCTACCAAACGGTGTTCAATACCATATGGGATTTCCTGCAAGAAAAAAAGGTTTTAGTCATTCTTTTGATCTTGATGATTCCAAATCTCCTCAACCCCTAAACAACCCACCGGTCAAAAGAAAAGGAAAAGCAGAAAAACCCTTGTAGAGAGAAAGAGAGAGTATGAAACAAAAGGTAAAGCATACACAAACCACCCAAGTTTTACCTGATGCACATGATCTAATAACCTTTCGCGGACAACTTCCAATGAAATATTTTTCATTACTTCTTCACTCATTGAGACAGGGTCTTCATCCCAAGGCCTTTTAACTGCCTAAGGGAAAAAAAATCGCCATTGAGCCTGAATAAGTTGTAATACTTTCTAGAGAAAAGAGGAGACACAATGGCAGGAACAAAACTTCAGCAAGTTGCACCATTCTACAGAAGCATGCTAAGATCAATGCCAATAAGTTTTAAAAGGAATATCTGAGGCTTTCCTAACAGACTCAAGGTAAAATGCATCCAAAAGTGAGAAAAATGAGAACTGAAGGAACGACAGAGCTTCTTGTAACCAATGACCACCAGCTATGTTATTCTTTACCATTCATCCAGTAAAGACACATGTATGTACTAAGTACCCAAGGTTCACATGACACAAATAAACTATAATCTCAAGAGTAAATCAACTACAAATCAATATAAAATGAAAATTACATATAATTATTTGTGAAAACAATAAAGTTGAAGAAGAAAACTTAACAACAAAAGATGAAAATATTGACTTTTGACAAATCAAATTGATAAGAGAAAAATAACACTAAGCCTCCGAAGAAACCAGAGGTGACAAGTCATTTGAATATCTTTACCGTCATGTTAAAAAGATCCTGAAAGAATATATGCATTTTAAAACAAATTGGATAGCTACAAAACATATTACACAATGCCATATTAAAGACATCACAGAATTTACTTTAAATAGAAGCATAAGCAGAATAGTAGCATGCCTTTTCCATAAGATATTTAGTAAGATCTTCTACTCCAGAGCCCTTCAATCCTGAGATCATGAAAACCCTAGAAAATAATTAAAATAAAGAGTTATCAGAAGCTAACTTAAGCATGCTTGGTTTATATTCTAAAAGAAGCTACCTTCTTCTTTTAGCAGGAAAATCTACCTTTCATAGCCAGGAAGATCTTTGAACTGCTCAGTAACTTTCAACAAGTCCTTCTTCTTTTCAACCAAATCAACCTTATTCATACATAAAATCCGCATTTGTTTAGGATTTGCTTCTGCTCCCATATGTTTGATTAATCTTATCACCCTTGAATCCGGCCTAAATGGGTCAATCATTAGAAAGATAATCTGATCAGCAATCAAGATATAGGACGAAACACCCTCAGCATTAGACAAAAAATTAAGAAATGACTAAGTCAGAGTAACACACAACAAATTACACAAGTATTTAGACAACATAAAGATAGAATATGATCTTCCATTGCAAAGAAAGTTCGGAAAACCATTCAAAGATAAAAAAAACTGAGATATAGTCTACAGATAACACAAGACAGATGAGTGATGATAGATCTCAGTTAAAGTCCCCGAGTAAAATGAATCTATAATGACGATGAAATGATAAAAATAAAGCTATAAAGTAAGCTGGTTTACAAAGGATGCACTGAAGTCTAAAAGTTAATCCAATTGGCTATATAATCAGCAACCTCTCCAAATGAAGCAGAATAGTAAATAAAGAGAGAGAATAACTTGATAGAAGTGAGGCTAGAAATCCTGGAATCAAGCTAAATGGTCAACTATATGTATTGAGCAGTAAAAGAGACGATCAATGATAAACCAAATCAAAAGAACATAAAAATAAGGTTGCCACATGTCCTAGGAGAAAATAAATACAAAAGTATACAAAGGTAAAAAAAAAAAATCAGATGTAACGGATCACTAACCTTGTAAGATGTCTATGGACATCAAAAATAACCATGAGCACATCATATAGATTAACTGAACTCCAGGCACTCTCGACGCGAACCTTCATATCTTTGTAAAGATATCCACGGCCATTAAACATCAATCCAGGGGTATCAAAAAAGCACTGCATAAAGCATAAATGAAATTAGTAAAATGATATTCCTAGAGAGCACAATAAGAACATAGCAAGAGTAAAAATGAGTTTCACTATGCATGAACTCCATGGAGGGCCAGAAAAGAACACATGGACACATCAAATCCCAAGTTCTGAAGTTCAATTCAAAATTAAGTACCAATAACAAGATAGAAAGCCAGTAATATTGTCCAAAGTAACACAATTGAACAAATATTATTATGTCTCTTATGGTAAAAGAGGGTGTATCTCACAAAATAGCATGAATATTCCCAAAGTAAACAGAGAGGTAAAAACACTTCCAATGGCAATTATATTAGCTAAGATAATATTATTGTCAGCATAAAATGTCTGACATAAGATGGTTGAGAATCCAAAGAAGCGTACAAAACAACTAAAGTATAGTAATAGAAATAAAAGAAAAAGAAACATACAATTTGGGTATCGCCTCTAGTCATGACCCCCAACACTTCATGAGTGGTTGTGTTCGTCTTCCGTGACACGGCAGCAACCTTGGTCCCAACCTATTACAAAACACAATAGAAGTGTAATTAGTTGTGATATGCATTAATGAAATAGTGTCGCAAAAAAAAAAAGTATAAAAAAATTTTCAAAGAGCAAATGAACAAACCATAAAATTAGTAAGGGCTGACTTTCCGGCATTGGGGGCGCCAATTATCCCAACGGAGAGAGACTTCTGGTCCTCTTCCTTGACCTCTTGGTCATGGTCGGCGTCCTCGTCAGGGCCCTCCAAGGCTGCCTCAAGCAAGGCCCTTGCAAGAATCCTGCTTCTCCTCTCCTCTTCCTCTTTAAACTTGTCCTGGTGGAAATCGTTGTTGAAGAACATCCGTTCAACTCGTTGTCTGTGGTTGACATCCCAGGTGGGTTGTTGAGGGGTACTGCTGCTGGAGGTATCGGGGATAGAGAATTGGGCACTGTCAAAGACAGATTCAGAGCTGTTATTGGGGTCAGGGTGGTGGGAGTCGTCGGGGTCATTTTGGCGTTGCTGGGGTTGGACTGAAAATAAACGAACAAATAGAAGATGATGATGATGATGGTGATAGAAAGTGTGGGCTTGGGGAAGATAAAGCGAAGAAAGACTTGTCACTGCCCTCAAAGCCTTCATTTTTGGGACTTTTTTCTATGTATTGGAGACTTATTTCCTTGTTATTTTCATTTTATGGTAATACTGCAAGCCTCCTGTCAGCTGTTTGCGGTGCTGCTGCTGGTGGTGGTGGTGGTTGCAGAATAGCACAAGATTTTTTGGGGTTTTAGAACTGAGTGTTTGAGTTAGGGTTTTTTGTTTTTAGGGCCTTGTAAAAGAAGGCATTTTATTTTTAATATACAAAAATGAACCGTCGGACCTCTGAACAACGCCCAGGCCTGGCCCAGCAAATTAAAATTGGAGTTTTAAATTTTTTAAAACATATTTTTAAAAATTTTAATATAATATTTTATTAAATGAGTGACAAAATTGTGTTGCTTCGACGAAAAACTAATTATGAACAATTATTTTGGGAGGAAGGAGTACTAAATCCCTCGCACATTGTGGCTCATGATGAAACTGTAAACAAAATATATTCGAGAATGTAAACCGCCATAACTATGACAAGTCTAACCGTTTGAGCTCGAATTCTAGTAGATAATAAACAAATCAAATCTTAGTGGCTTGAGAGCTTAAGAAATCATTTAACTCCCTACTCCCCCCCTCCGGCCTTCTTCAAATGTAGGAAAAATACATTTATACTCTTCAAATATCTCCTACATTCCACTTCATTCAATAATAATAGTAAAACTCAAATGAACATCCTAATAGGTCCCAAATTGGAATAAAATCTAGAGAGTTAAAAGCTCAAAAATTATATCCTAACAGGTTTTAGAGTAACTAAGAAACAAAAGGTAAGCGAAATAAATGACAATCGTGTCACTTTTCTCCCTCACTTTGCAAAGAATACAACAAAATCACATCTGGACTTGGTTGCCAGACCCAAAAATTGATTGAGAAATTTGGGGGTAACCAACCCAAGGCCCTCATTCCAATTCATGCAAGCCATGCCACATTATTTGATCATGTGTCCACCAAGATGCATTCCCCTCCTCTAGTTCAACTAAAATGCCATTCGACCGGCAAGTCTGCTTTCCAGGATCCTTCTGTCTATTGCTGCATCAATAGAGCTCATCTGAAAACAAAAATCCATATGATAATTAACAGAGAGGAACCATGACACCATCCATCATTTGGCAAAACAGATACGTTAAAGCTTGGTCCAATGCATAAGATACCAAACTTTGCGAAAGAAGCTGACCTGGAAAAGTCTGAATTCACGATCAATAAAATAAATTGTAATGAAGCTACGATTGAGCAAAAATCTGTTGGGTATCATCTTGTTCCACCCAAACCCCACACTTCCAAATCAAGCATAGGGAGAATGAATAACATCAAATAAATCCAAATTTTAAAGGATCATGAACATACTCTGTTCTTAACTGAGTACAATGCTAGATGGGAGAAATCCTTGAGTAGATTGCAGCAAGCTTGTCAAAGTTGCAATTACCAATTACCAGCAAAAATAATGTAAATACCTACTTGAATCTTTTGACGCCCAAACAGTTGGAGGCAATTGCTTGCAAACGGAAAATCATATTTTAAAATAAATGCATGTGCCCATCAATCAATGGAAATATTTGATTAAAGGGCTCATGGATTCTTCACAAATTGTGTTATTTTTTAATATGGAATAAAGTAAAACAAATCACATGAAATTACCTCATCAAATAGGTAACAAATGCATAAACAACTGAATCTGAAAACATGAAACATAAAGCCTACTCATCTGATTAGATGTGCTAACCAACTCCATACACTAGAGAGATAGTTATGACTTACCTGGCTAGTTTCATCATGCACCTGATACTTGGCTAAGGACATTCTTCTCTCTTCCTGCAAGTATTTAAATTAGAATCATTTAGTAACATTTTGCAATCATCATCTAGAATAGAGCAAATACAAAAAGCATTTAGAGAGAAGTTAGGAACTGACCATGGACATCGCATCATCATCCCAAACTAAATAAACCTCGTTTACTGCTGGCTGGATAGCAGGAGCTTTATTTGCAATGACAGGGGGTGGTCCAATTGATGGACCACCAGTATTGGGACCAGAAGCATAAGAATGAGAATTAACTCCAGCTACACCTATAAGTAAATAAAACCAAAGAAAAAATAGAAGTTACAATAGCAGGACAAAAGCAAGTAAACTTAAAATGTAGAAATATAATAGCGGGGCAAAATGACAAGGAGTATAAAAATTATCTCAAAAACATTGAAAGATCCAACTTGTTAAAAAATTTAAAAACAAGATCCACTCAACTGAGCAAAGCAGTACAATTGTGGAGGAAAAAATAGTGCTTTTTTTTAAAGCAATAAAGCAAAGCACGTTAAGAACTCAAGATAAGTCCCTTTATTATAAGCAGGGGTGGCCTGGAAGCTTGCGTACTGTGAAAGCAAGAGAAACGCTTTTAATTCTAAAGAAATTAGTAAACACATGGGCAGTGGCAGTCAGTAGGGCTATCTCACCTGCCATATGTAATTGTTAAGTTGGGTTGTGTCACAGACGATAACCATCTTGTTCATAAGATCTTTTATTGTTTTGACTGTTTTGCTCTTTCCATTTTATTACTAAGTTTTCCACTTTAAAATTGTGCGGGAGCTAGCTTTGTATAACACTGTAGACATTTAACAATATAGAGACAATTTTTGTGTCTAGTCATGGGAACAGTCAAACCTGGAATATTAGCAGGTTAATAGTTACCTGTCATAGAAGTATTAACATTAGAATGCACTTCAATTGAGCCTTTTACTTCTGCAGAAGTGCTTGGTGGAACACTTGTAGGCAAAGAAGTAGAAAATGATGAGTTCTGAGTAGGTACACTGTTATTGACAACAGGGAATAACGGTTGGGATACAGGAAGTGTAGGCGTTGATATAGGCAATCCAGGTGGAGCAATTTGTGAAGGTTGGAGTGCAGGTGATGTTGAAGCCACTGCCAAAGGGGGCCTCACATTTTGCACCGGAAATAATGGCTGCTGCACATATCCCATAGGTGAAGACAGAGGAACTGAAACTGCAGGATGCTGTGGGAACCAAGGCTGTGGACGAGGTGGCACTGCCCAACCAGCAGGAGGTATAGGCACTGCAGCATTATACCTGAGGCAAACAACCACAAAGAGAAATTATTAACCAATTTTAACCCACTGCACATTAAATGGCTAGATGAACTATGTTAAACAACTTTTCAGGATGATGGGTATCCTTGTGAATGCAAACAGAAATTTTGCATGATTGCATATGCACACATAAAAAATGCCCCAAATTGAAAGCAATGATGACAGAAAGAAGCCAATTATTCTTACATAATGCCAATTCTAAGTTTCAACAATTATGCTTCAAAACAAACAGGTCAAACAATAAATGGAACAAAATTTGCTAGGATAAAAGTCTTAAGAGAACATACACTGGCTGCACTGCTCCTAAAGTTGTTCGAGGAGGATATCCAGCACCAAGTGGCCCTGGCACCAAACCTCCCACAAGCTGAGTAGACGAAATATCCACTTTAGCTGTTTTTGATGGAACCTCTTCTTCTGTAAGAAATTTTTATTTTATGAGTAAGACATAATAACAAATACAAAATCATAGTGTCAATATGCAACAACACCAAACTTGTTAATTTAGAATAACAATTACTCTATGAATGCTCTAAGCACAAGTACATCTAGATAACATTTGCAATAAAATACAAGTTGACATATAGGAAAATTCAAGAAAAATGCAGAAAACTGCAATCCCCATTTTATTCACATCACTTCTGCCCACAAGGTGATTTTAATCACCTTAGAGCATATCCGTTTTCTAAATACAAAAACTTGTATCCTATTCAACTTAAAAAATGTCCTTTATTTTACTCACCTTTAATATAATAATAAAGGTGAAAAGCCACTGTTTGGATGAAAACAGAAAAAGTATTTTTAGTAACAATTTAAGACCAAAATTATGTTTTACGAATACCAAAAACTATGATTTAGACCAATGCACTTTCATCATATTTGCAGGGGAGTAAATTTTTGGTTAGTTGCTCATTTACAAATACATATGATTTTTTATTTACTACTTGCTTTTTCTGCATTAGAAATTTTGAAGAAGCAAACAACAAACAGGAAACACTCAAGTAGCAATTGTTCAAATGTACATATACCCATACTTTATATGTTTGTGAGCAACAACTAAAGCTATCATGATTGGATGTGGAATATAGTTACATATGGTATATCATCATGCATACCTTCTTCTCCATAGTGAGCAGCCAGCACATCAGGTGGGATTCCTTGCATTCCATATATTTCAATGTCAGTCGATTCTCTGCCAGGCTTTGCATTGGGAACCCTATTAAAGAATTACTGTGTCAGTGTCACTCAAAATTCATTGACACAAAAAACATAGCATGCTTACAGGTAGCTTTTCAAATTGAATTTTAAGCTGTACTCCATGAAATATTTTAGATACAAGTAGGGAATAAAATTTCTTGGACAAATTTACAGAAGTGAGGTCACGCAAAGATTTGATAGAGGCTAGTCAATTTTTTTATGTAATTTAAAATAATTTGAGCAGCTTCTGATTATTAATTAATATAAACACACAACAAAATGACTATAGTTATCTAGTCCATAGAAAGTGAATGGAATGGAACAACTGGGGCAAAGAAATAGTACTTTAACTGAGTGCCATTCTCAAGATCTAGGTTTCATTTGGTTCCCGCTTCTGCTAATAGTTTTTTTTTTTTTTTTGTCCAAAAGCGAGAGGCTATAAAGTAACAATTGCTCGTGAAAGAAAATTTTTTACATTGAAAAATAAGATGTGCTGTTTGCTACGGACATACAGAAAAAAACCTGAAAAAGCAACAAGGAAATACCAAAGTGAAAAAAGAACCAAGCTCATCTTTTTTGCTTTCTTTGACCGTGATTATTTTTTTTTTGGCAACAAGTGTCTAATATAAGCTGAAAAAGGGAACAGCTTACAAAATATAAACCTTAATTAGGGATTCAAAAAAAACAGCTGAATCTAAATTAGCTAGGTCTCCTCACTATTTTTCAAACACAATATTTTTCTCCAATATGCATAAACTGTTATTGCCGAAGGCGATATCATATCCCCCTAAAACTAATGGAAAACAATGATTTGTTGACCAGAAAAATAAAGCCCTGAACGGAATTACTTACCCGTCAGCCCCTCCGCCGCCAACCAAAGAAAAGAAAAGATGAACGGAAATAATATACTAGAAACAGATGAAAGAAAGCAGTAGATATGACAGAGATGCAATTAAACAAAGTGAGGAATAGTATAGGAAAAAGGATATACTTTGTGACGGACTCCTTGTGAACCTGGAGCACATGGATGGCCATACCACCGGCGGTGGAGAGCTTCTTGTGACAAACGTGGCACTTGAAGTGTTTGGCCTTTTGGTGCTGCACAAGGATCTTCTCGTCGTCGAATTCTCTGTCGCAATAGTAGCACCATACCTTGGACGATACTCTTTTCTTCTTCTTTCCCATTTAGCCGATTAGGGTTTCTTCTTAGATCTGCGGTTTTAGGTTTAATTTAATAATTTTATAATTAAGTGCAGGTGGGGTTGGGAGTGGCAGCCGCCTTCTATTGGGTCTCCCTGGCCTTGCCTCTGAATGGTGCATGCCACGTTAGTGCCAAGTGGATCTTAATGGGTCCCACCTTCAATCACTCTCTTTGCTTATGGGATCCACGTCATCAGCTCCATCCGCTTTCTGTTTGTTTGGCCCAACTTTCAAAATTTTAATGGTCCGTTGGCCCGACTCATGATTAAAACGGACTGGCTCCTAAAAACCCAATTCATCTATTTAATATGATATACGGGGATATACAAGATGCTAGTTTATTAGTATTTGATCATGTGACTTAGTATATATTTAAAAAATATATATATGTTATTATCTTAATCTCATTATGATGTTAACAAAATTTATTATCAATGTGTTAAAAATTTTTCTTATATATATATATATATATATATATTATAAGTGCAAAATCAAAATACATATGTAAGCTTATCATCACCATTTGAAGGGAATATTAACATGCGTGAGTATGAGGAATGACTAAACTAATTTAATTTAATATATATATATATATATATTATATTACAATACACATGATTTTCAGATAAAGTTTGTTGATAATTTTTCTTTTCGATATATAAAAATTTGCTAAAACTTCTCTTTATAATAATATATAAGATATTTTTTAATTTTAGACTCTTTATCAAAAATGTATTTCAAAATTTATTTAATTATCTAAAACTTTTAAAATTTAAATGAAAAACCAATTTAAATTTAAAATAATTATAGTGATAAAATTATTATTTTTTATTTTGGCAAGAGTTTATTTAAATAAGTAAAATTAATTCTTATTTTTTATTTATGGATTAAATAAATGAATTTAAAAAATTATTGGTTATACAAATCTTTTTAAAATATATTTATTTAAAAATTTTTAATTATCCAAAGTTTTTCTTTTTACTAAAAAAATCATCTTTATTTGTTAACTACACCTTTAAATATATCTTTTTATTTTTAAAATTTAATTTTCTAATAATTAGTTGTACATATGGGCGGGATTAGTCCCAAATGGCCAAATAATGAGAAGAAAAGCACTTGATCTATAAGTAGTGTTATATTTTTTAATGCTTATATTTTTGTTGCTTTTACAATTAAATTATAGTATTAATAATTATAAAGTTAGCTGATAGAATATAAAAAACTTCAACTATAATTTTCAATTAAGACAATAATATATATTTTTTATTTTTTAAAATTAATTATATATATTTTAAATTGTAAAAATATCAAATATAATTTTATCTTAATATATTTCATGATAATATTTTATTATTTAAAATGATCAAATTTAATATCTTAATAGTTTATAAATGATTGTTTAACATCATTCCTTAACATCAATTTGATTTTTTTTTGTCATTATTATTCATTTTTGTGTTACCTCATTTTCTTTTTATATTTAAAAATGGAAGTTATAAAAGCATTTATTTTTTATTTTTTAGATATTTATGGCAAGTCCATAGTCTTTAACTTTGACTTATATATATATATGTATATGTATATTACAAGATGTAAAATTATATAAATACATATATTCTTATATTTTGTAGATAATGTTCATAAACTTTTTCTCCTTATTTTTTATTTTTCACTCAAATATATTTTTTTCAATTGGCTTTCTTTTTTTCATATATTACAATGTGAAAAGTTATAGAAAATATTTATTTTTCTATTTTGTATGTACTATCTATAAGTTTTTTTTTTTTTTTTTATATTTGACTATTCACTCAATCAGATAATATTTTTTTCTCTTAATTCAGCTTTCTTACAATATGCAAAAATACTTTCATTAATAGTTTGCTTTATTATATTAATTTGAACCTATTATTTATATCAAAATATTGTTACAAATAACAATAACTAATTGGATTTTGAAATCATATTTTATATATATAATATAATCAACCCATCAATTATGATTTTATATAAAAATTTGTAATTTGCTATACTTCTTCCTCTTCAAAGTCATAACATTATTTGTATTTATAAATAGTTAGGATAAATTGAAAGCCAATTTGATTTCTTTTTTTTTTTTTCAAATCAAATATTGTTTAATAGATACTTGATATTTTCTTAAACATAATTTTAAAAAAATATGAATTTTAAAAATTAAGAAGTGTTTATGAATTTAGTGACATCCAGTCGTAAATATTTTTAAATTTTAAATTTTATTTTAAGTCTGACTCAAATCACTTATTCAATTTATATTTATTATTAAAATATTAAAATTTTACAATATTAAATTTATTTTTAATTTAAATTTAAATTTAAATAATTTTTGGATATAATAATAATTTAAATCCATACTTAAAAAGTTATACATAAAATCATAAATCCGACCTATAATCTAAGTAACGAATGGATCTAGTTGTTAATAAAGTTAAAAAAAATTAGATTCAATTATAGTCCATTTGCCTTTTTTTTTTTTTTTTGAATTTCCTTTGCTTGAATTTTGAAAAATATTTATTAATCAAATATGAATATGAATTTAAAAATATGTATTTTATTAATTTTTTAATTGAATTAAATTTATTTAACTAACTTGCTAAGATTTAATTGATATAAAATTATATATTTTTATATGATAAATAATATTATCATACTTAAAGTCTATGAGATCATTTGGCAAGAGAAAAACAATTGAAATTTAAAAAATAAATTGTGATTTTTGAAATAACATTATAATTAACCATGATTATAGGATTTTTTTCATTGTATTTTTACTATAAATTAATTTCAAACATAAATAATTAGATATATATGATTTTGTCTTTCATTTTAATTTTAAAAATTTGAATAACTAATAAAATTTTAAATAGATTTATTTGATAAATAATATAAAATTAAAAATTATCTTACGTGTCATTATGAAGATAAACTTTTTTACATACATAAATTATTTATGTTTACCTTATTAAATAGATAACAAATAATTATATTAAATGATAAATAGTTTTTAATTTGCTACATCACAAACTATGGTAATGTTTGGTTTCAAAAGATAGAGTTATTTTTTTTTTATTTTAAAAAAATAAAATAGAGTAAAAATGTGTTTAGTAATTAAAAATAAAAACAAATTTTTAGAAAATAAAAATGAAAATGAGCTGAAATATAAAAAAAAAAAGTTTTCAATTGTGAAAACAAAAAATGTAAATAAAATTTTCCTTATGTTTTACAAATTATTATATTTAAATACATTTTTATGTCATTAATTAATAAATATTTTTATATTTATAATTAAATGCTATTAATAAAAATATCATTGAATATTTTATTTATTTTCTTACTTTTATATTTTTAAAGCATAATTTTTATTTTCATTTACTAAGTACGTTTTTTAAAAAACAAAAAATAAAAAATAAAAGCAAAAATCGTTTTATCAAACCAAATAAAAGCCTAAATCTCCTAAAAAAGTTATTTCAATTACAATTAAAAAATAATTGATTAAAAAATAATTAATAATGAATTAATAAAACAAAATAATTTACGCATTGTACGGATAGTAAATTAGTAAAGTAATAATATGTCTAGTGATTATCTTCGGCCGCTTAACCACTTAGCGTTAAAAAAACACAAGGTTGAAATTGGACCCAAACCTTCCTCCATTCTCCTTTGTTATAGGGTTCTACATTTGTTGATGTTACAGATCATAACAAAGATAGAGAATAATGCCATTTAATTTGAACCATTCTTTTTGGACGCCATAATGGAATTTTTTTAAAATCCTTTATTCATTCCTCGGATACCAAGTCGTGCAAAAGCTTTAATTATGAGGAACAAGTCAAAAGCATTACTATTAGCATAGCACTGACAATGGCGTTTGTTCCTCCATTGAGACTCAAATGTCCAAAATATCTATAATCGACATTGACTGACTAGCACTAGAGTCACATCATCTGGTAATAGAGGCCTTACTGAATCACATTGACCAGGAGTACGAATTCAGGACCATTTGGCTAAGAGTGACATAGAAGCTACGCCCAGAAGAAGTGAAAGATTAGAGCCAAGCTGCAATTTTATATTGCTTTGCATTCTAGGGTTCATGAAATCTGCCGCAAGGAGGTCAACAAGAGACATGTAAATTAAAATTCCTGCCGAAAGGGAGTTGAGGATTCCTTCCACCACTAGAGCTTTTGGGCTATTCTCATTGTAAATCTTTGATATACCCATGCCTAATGCAATTCCCGTTGGGGTGGTGAGGGAGAAGAAAAGTAGCATGATTGCAATGGCCCGGCTCTTGAATTTTGCCTGCACAGCACAATAAAAAAAAACAAAAGACCAAAACCAGTATTAATAGAACAGTTCTTTTTCCTACATGAACAGAAGGAAATCAAAATGGAGAAATATTGCGTGTGGAGAAACACAAACACTTGCAAGTGGGTCTGCCTTTTAATTGGACCAATATTTGCTTACATATATATATATATATGTATATAGTATAAGTAAAGGCATAGACCTTGCAAGTAGGTCTGACTTTTAATTGGACCAATATCTGCATACATAGTATAAGTAAAGTCATAGACCCCACAAATCATCCCATCCCATTTTCATGGTAATGATCTGACAGTTGGTGTGCCGGATATAAAAAGTAATTAATTTGGCAATGGAGAGAGGTTCCTCCTGCAAACTACAGTGCACAGTAATGAAATGGTTTCGATTTTCAACAAAGACTGCAAAGATGGCGTTCTACTAGGTTCAATAAATAAATATGCTGAAGGATATAAATTAAAGGATCTGGTTATTTCTCTATATATATGTTGATCGAGAATGCATATATACTAACTTATTCCCGATCAAAAGCCATGCTACATATGGTACTTCCGTTTTCTAATCGTCTTGTTGATTTAATCTTTATATATATATTAGTATGTAGGTATAGTCTTATTATAGATAGGGGAGTGTTCAAATTTAAATTTTGTATGGCTGCTGCTGTTGCTCTTCCAATGTGTGGGGGCAGCACTCAGCATCATTGAGCAGGCACACAAATGAGAAATGCACAATATTGAGTGGACGTGGGGAGTGAGTACCTGACAGATGCAGCCACCAAGACCCATGCCTTCAAAGAATTGATGGAAAGTCAAAGCTGCTACAAGAGGCTTGATTGTGTTTGCACTTTGTGAAGCACCCAATGCCATCCCGATTATTACAGAATGAACTACAATCCCCACCTCCAACACCTAATTTCAACACGTACAAAAACATTTCTTTCTTTTAATAAAAAATGTAATTATATTATATGGCTTTGCGTGGGAATAATCTTCCTTTTCCCACTCTCAAATAAAACTATCAAACACCTAAAAAGTATAGAACAAACCGGTCTAGTATCCAATTTTATTTTCAGATTCATTGGCACCGCTAAACTTAATAATCATAACTAGAAATATATTTATTTGTAGCTGAGAATTAGAAAGCTATCTTTCAAACCGAATATTTTTAACAAATTTTGTTTCAAAAATTGGCATCTAAACATTATTACTAGTGTTTTATACTAGAACTTAATCCATGCTTCCATGATATTTATTACTACTCAATATACAAATATGTAAACACAACACAGATAATAATAAAGCAAAGAAATGGAGAAAGGTAATTAAAGGAGTTGCAAAACAGAAGAAAAGAGGAAAAACAGAGTTTTCCATAACTAAGGTTTAAGCATAAAAGTTGATTGCAATTCTCAAATAGCAAAACCTGTGGCAGAGGGGATAAATAGCATACCTGCGAAATAATACGATGTCTAATTACATGATATTGATGAGATGATCTAGAATCCTCTGATACCAAGGCAGATCCATGAGCATGTCCATGAGTGGCATGTGTATGAACATGAACATGTCCCTCATGCTCACCTCCCATCTCCTCATCACCATTCACCGGCAGAGCTTTGTTGAAATGGGACCTCTTATAGAAACTTGTCGCAAATGCATCGATCATCATTGTCACTATAGCAGAAACCATAGCCAAAAACCCCGTGAAAGGGAAAACCCCCCAAGGCTTTTCACTAAGGCAAGGGCTAGATAAAGATTCATATGCATCTGGGAGTATGTGAACAAAGCCAGTCGCAAGAATCACTCCACCTGCGAATGCTTTAATGAGGAAGAACATATTGTTTTCGGTTCGAAAAGTTGGGTGTTTCTTACCCAATATTGGGAGAGAAACACCTAGAGCACCGGCAATCAAGATGGATGAAATTGCAACAAGTTTGTATTTCAAAGCCTTGGTTTTGTTGCTGCTATTGTGTGGCAGCTCATTTTCGCAAGTACAGTCTGCAGAGACCAAGATAGGAAGGTAAAGAAGACAAAGAAAGAGAGAAGAGAAAAAGGGATTATTACGCAACTTATTCATGGCTTCAGATCAGCAAATTAGAAAGAGGGAGGAAGCTGCAGGTTGGTGTTGTGGGGTGGTTAATGTTGAGAATATATATAGCAGAAGCACGCATTTAATTGTAAATATGGTTGGAATGGCGACATGAAGCTCCATGCAGTGTGCATGAGAGTGTTTTGGTGTTGACAAGTGTATGGTAAAGTGGACTAAATGACGACATTATGAGTAATCGGAATTATTATTTAGTAATTTATTTACTTTTTAAGTGCCTTCTTCTCTTACTATAGTACGGTTGATCACTTACTGATTGGGATTAGGATTTACAACTTTTTGCACAGCTAGCTAGGTGTGTGTCCAAGTTGGAGAATTGAGCCACTTTGCTTCTTTGTAAAGGTTTATTTTATCAGTTAATTTGTTTTCCTTTATTTATTTGCATCTTTACTTTTTGCTCTACAACTCTATTCCTTTTGTCTATCTTTCTTATAATCATGGGTGCTATCTTGTGCCGTATCCAACTGATCTCATTTTTAGTTAAAACTTAAGCTTGCCGGTTTATGCAGAATTAATGTAATTAATTTCTAACAGTATTATTCTACGTGGTTGTACTATACAACATGTAGTCTTTCGTAATTAAATTCAAAAAATATAGACATACCTCAAAAAATTGAAAATAAATATGTTTTAGCATGACGTCGAATTGTTGATTTATAGTAATTAGCTAGCTGCCAATACTACTTGACTTTTCGAAATAAATAAATCTATTGAATAAATCATTATTTTTCCACTTCAGCAACTTTTTTTTTTTGGATTGTATTTTTTTATTCAAAATATTTAAAAATTAAATCTTAATCACTAACACATTGAAAGTGAAGCACTCTGCGAACTATTGACTTCAAAAACCTCTTATCTTGATAAAGGAAAAAAGAAGACATTAATTGAACGAATTAACAAGAACATTTCTAATATATATATATATATATGTATATGTATATGTATATAGTAGTGCTTGGAGTTCCCTGATACGTATGATCATACGAAAGCAGATTCTGACGACTACGTGAAGAATTCTAAAAATATATAGCCCGAGTAGGAAATCCGAAACAGTCAAAAGAGTGAATGGGAGCAGCTGTGTACGTACATGTGTAGGCGTACGTACATCTGCATGCAGAAGCCTGTTAGGTGTCCTGGCGGTTCCCGTAGTGAGTTGTGTAGCCCAACTTGGGCGGCCGGGTCCAAATGACTCAAAGTGCTGGTAAAAGCTAAATGGTAATGCTTAAATTATGGATACGAAACTTACTTAGTTACTAGATATAGTTATTTTAGTTAAGTTACTATATATAGTTGAATACTAAGTTAAGGGAGGGTTAGATGATAGTAGCTGCTAGTACTATAATTTTATTAGTTTGGAGAAATTAAGGAATTTGAATTCAACATTGCCGGCTAAAATGTGATTTGTATCCTCGTAATATTTCCATCATCTAGATGGTCTGTTATTGCATTTTTTTCATTTAATTTGATCATCGACTCTGTAGTTTCATAGTGTAAACATAATTGCATCTAATCAATAGATTCTTTGGTTAGATGTGATGATATCTTTATTATTATTATGGTCAATTTGAATAGCCTCTCAGCATGATTGAACAATGCATTTCAATTTATTTGCAAATTTCTCACGAAAGATAATCACATTTTCGAAAAATTTTGTATTTTGTTTCAAAAATAATCGATAGCTGACTTTCACAAAGATATAAATAAAATAATTTTTAACTTGAGAACAAAAAATTTGACCAATAACAAAGTTAATCTAGTCATTTGCATAAAAAAAAAAAAAATAATGACTCATTGTTTAGTAATAACTAAGCATATTTTCAGCATCCAAAAAATTAATTGTTAAACCAATTTTTATTGGGGAATAACTACAAACACATATAGATATATACAAACTAATAACGTTATTTGCCTTTTAAAAGACCCGACTAATAAATTGCTTATAAAATTCAGTTCATGTGTGTTAATCACAAATTTCTTTACAATATATATATAATTATTCATGATTAATAAAAAATACAAAAAGTTTAATTTTAAAGAAACAATGAATACAAAAAAAAGAGCACACAGATGGAGAGTCCAAAATTTTAAATTCAAAGCAACAAAAAAAAAAAAAAAACCCAAAAATAAAAACAATTAAACACTTGATGAAGAGCTCACTTAGATCATTCCCATAGTTATTCCGTGTCCCGCTATTCATTGCTTTTCATCAATAATATTTCATTCCCGTTGAATTAAACTTGCGGACAAAAAGAAATGATTTTATTTTACTTACTAATCTGTATTTTTTTTTTATTAAAATTTAGATGCCTTTAAAAAGTACAAAAAATTAATGTGACATAAAGAACATCATTCAAAAATTAAATTTAAAACTATCTGAAAATAAAGATTTTATACAATCTCTGTATGGGAAAAAACTCGTTTTTATTTACACGTACGGTGAAAATACTACTCGTTTCTATCGTTAAATGAGGAAAGATAAAAACTTGAAACTTGAAAGCAAAGTTAGGTAAAGTCATTAACTCCCAACGACCCAGTCCGGTCTCCGCCTCTTTGCAAACTGGTCCATCCTTCTTGTTCGTAAAAAAACCAGAAGACGCAGAAGCCTAGCATTTAATGCACCAACTTCATTTGCTTTTCAACTTTCTACTTTTCAATCTCATTAAACGTTTCCATCTACTCCTCACTTACCTTTGCCATGCCTCTCTTCCACTGCAGCTTCTTCTCACTGCCAAATACTTGCTCCCACTTTGGTTGCTGAGAAACCCTCTGAAAATGAATAGAGAATTGGGTTTTTTGACTATCGAGCGTTTCTATATTATCATTTACTAAATTCGGAAGATCCCAATTTTTTTTTCCTTGTTTTATAGTTTCTCTTCTTTTCTTTGTACCCAAATGGAGGATTAGGGTTCCTTGCGGGAATTCTGTGGATCAGCTTCTTGCCATAAGGTTTTGGAGGTTAGTTTATGTTTTTCTTTGTAGATTGAACTAGTTTTATTCTCTGCCTTTTCGAAGTACTTTCCTTTCTTTGCCATCGTTTCTACTCTTCATAAACCAAAACTTGAGTTATCTAAAATCAAAGGAGAAGTGCTATTCAGTGAAACTATGTATAATTTGCTTACAGTTTTCTCCCCAAGCATTCAAATTGTGTTTGATTCTGACCAATTTAGTAATTTTTGATTGGTAGGGAATCACTTTGTTAGTTAATTTTGTTTTTTTCCCCCCTGTTTCTAGGGTTAAAGGGAGAGTTGTGATGGAAAAGAAGCTTTTCCCTCTGCAATTTTTCCTCCTAGTTGCTTCTTTTGCTCTTTCCCTCGTGGCTTCTGACACTGTAAGATTGTACAATCTAGCTTTCGCCAACAAAAAAAAAAGGGCAAAAAAGAGAATATACGCAAGTTGTAGAATTTATAACCTGTATTCTGAGGGATTTGTTTTGGTTGTCGTTTTGGTGTCTTAGGTCTCTAATGGATCGACAGTTAACAATACTTCCAAGAATGAAGGTAATAACTTTGCAAGATTTGGATATTATCTTATTGGTTTTGTTTAGTGTTGTGGTAACCATTGACATATTTTGAGATTAAACTGTTTTATTTTGTTCGATCATGGATACAGCAGCATGCCCTTCTGGTTGGGTTATTGGTCCAAATAAAAGTAAGTGCTTTGGGTACAATAATAGCTTACAGTCATGGGATGAATCAGAGAACCACTGTAAACAATATCATGGACACTTAGCAGCCCTAACATCACTTGAAGAACTAAGGTTTGCTCGAGATATGTGTGGCCAAATTGCAAATGGTTGCTGGGTTGGAGGAAGAGTTAGCAATTCTAATATCAGTTTTGATTGGAAGTGGTCTGATAATACATCGCTCTGGAATGAATCAGTTCTTGTATTAACTGCCCAACCTAATTGCACCAAATCGTCATGCCATGTCAACACTTCAGTTGATTTGTGTGCATTGGTGAAGAATGGATCAGTATTTCTTGTGGGTGAGAGATGTAATGCATCTCATGCCTTTCTGTGCATGGTTGATATAGGTAAGACATATGATTATTTTAAAATTTTGGGAGTTGTTGCTCGATAGCATCTTGTCACCTATTACATGATATATATATATATATATATCTATATTTGACCTTTTTCATTCTGTAATATCTTTGCCAGCCATTATTGAGATTATATTTTTCCACTTGCAGAGGACAAATGTTACTACATGCATTGCCATAGGGAATATCTCATTATCCTAGCAGTTGTTAGTGGGTTGGTTCTCTGCACAACCTTTGCTGTTGCCATTTGGCTGCTTGCATATAAGCGGAATAAGAGGCGTAGAAGATCTAGGAAACTATCTAATCCTGCCGCTTCTGCATTAGTTCCCCCCTCATGGAAAATCTTCACGAGAGATGAATTGAGGTCAATTACAAAAAGTTTCAGTGAAGGAAATCGTCTTCTTGGTGATGCAAAAACAGGTGGCACATATAGTGGCCTTCTACCTGATGGATCAAAAGTGGCAGTTAAGAGATTGAAGAGATCTAGTTTTCAGAGGAAAAAAGAGTTCTACTCTGAGATTGGAAGGGTTGCTAGGCTTCATCATCCAAATTTAGTTGCTGTGAAAGGGTGCTGCTATGATCATGGCGACCGCTACATTGTATATGAGTTTATAGCAAATGGACCCTTGGATAGATGGCTATACCACATACCAAGGGGAGGTAGGAGCTTGGATTGGGCCATGAGAATCAAAATTGCTACAACTCTTGCCCAAGGAATTGCGTGAGTACAAACACTACAGCCTCTTTCTTGGTTAAATGCAACTGTAATTGTTACTTTTGATACCTGTTACAGCTGCTGCTTAGGGACAACTTTTAATCCTAGCTCTATTTTCTCAATTCTAAAAGAATTTCTTATATATTAATTATTCTTATTCATTTTTTTTCTTTAATTAAATCAAGTGTTGTTTATATACTGACAAGTTCTTTTCACTTCTTTATATCCATTTTCTACTCTGTTTAAGATCATGCAGGCATTCTTGTTAGAATGTCACACAGTTATGGCTGAAAAAAGTTTCACTTATTAGTTAGTTTTGCCTTTGCTACCTCACGATACAGAATCACTCTCCAAATGATAGCAAACTTTTATTGCCACCAGAATTACATATTATTTTTCAAAATTTGCAGATTCTTTACCTGGTTTAAGGATCTTTGAATTGGATTAAGGCCTTCATACATTTTGTAAGGCGTTATCTCTTTTATTGGTCACAGTTGTCTCACAAGTTTATATCTTAAAACAGGTTCCTGCATGACAAGGTTAAGCCACATGTTGTGCATCGGGATATACGTGCAAGCAATGTGCTACTTGATGAAGAGTTTGGAGCTCATCTGATGGGGGTTGGTCTTTCAAAGATTGTTCCATGGGAGGTAATGCATGAGAGGACTGTGATGGCTGGTGGAACGTATGGATATCTTGCTCCTGAGTTTGTATATCGGAATGAGCTCACAACAAAGAGTGACGTCTATAGCTTTGGAGTGCTGCTGCTTGAAATAGTAAGTGGGCGTAGGCCTGCTCAGCATGTTGATTCAGTGGGTTGGCAGAGTATATTTGAATGGGCAACGCCTTTAGTGCAAGCACATCGCTACCCAGAGCTTTTGGATCCTCTAATATTGTCATCAACATCTGATGTTCCTGAAGCTGGTGATATTCAGAAGGTGGTGGACCTTGTGTATGCTTGCACGCAAAATGTACCTTCTATGCGGCCTAGAATGTCTCATGTTGTTCATCAATTGCAACAGTTGGCCCAGCCAGCTGTCACGAAGTAAACTTTAAGTTTATTTCCGCTTTGGGGCTTTTTGACTCTAAATGCGGAATGTGAAATGAGCAATTTCTCCAGCCAGAGGTTTAGTTTTGCAGAACAATAGTTTAGACCTACCATTGTGCTAGTAAAATCTGAGACTTAATTCCAATAGAGGATCTGTATCTTGTGCGCCTGAAAATGGTGAAAGAAAAATGCTCATTGGTGAATGACTTCTGGTAGAATGTGCTAAATCATGTAGGAAGACTAGTTGTAAAATGAGGTGGGCTTCTCCAGGTCATGCAGCGTGCCTAAAGCCAAATTTTTAGCTTGGCTAGCAGTCTGCATTGTGTCTAAAGCCATCCTGTGGCATTTCGCTTACCATGGTGCATGGCTCTTCAGCCAGCTTTCATCATGGCCGCAAGTCTGAAATCTGAAGGAGGGTTGGCAAGAGCCGACAGGTAACCTGACCCATCATTGCCATGTATTTAATTTGAATGTGGTTCGGTATGGGTATACGAACCCATTTTTAGGTACTAAAATCAGCCTAGGTCGATGTCATCAATGATGCCGCAATGAGCTAGCTGACAAATATAATCCAAACACTAAGAAAGGAGACGGAAACATCATCCATCTGATGCGTGATCTTTCTTCCTTTATACTTTTTAGTAATTGAAATTAAAAAAAAAAAAAAAAGAAACCGGGTAAAAGGCCTGTGAGGATGGATGGGGAATTCGTGTAAATGGAGCGTACAATTCAATAATAATGGATCATTGAACGGAAGATTTACTGTTCATGAAATTTAACCAAGGCTATATCTACACACGGGTCTCAAGAAATGCTAGTAGAGCTAAACCGGCTGTCCAAACATCGTCGTCCGATACATGCTCCTCGGGGGAGTGACTTATGCCTCCTCGACAGCGGACAAATAGCATTCCAACCTGTTCCAAAATCATGGCTACCTTTACCATATGACAAGATAATTCACATGCCATATTAGTTGTAAGCTAAAGCAAATAGATACTGAACCTTGGTTAGATAAGACAAGGCCATCGCATCATGTCCTGCTCCGCTCATTAGCACAGGAACCTCATCTTGGACCTCCGCTATCATTCCGTTGAGGGCAGTGTAAGCTGCAGATTTTAGCTGTGAGCTCAGTTCAGGATCGCAAATTACTGCATTTGCATCATGCTGAAATGATCCACAGCAGAGAAAGTTAACGATTATTCTTGTTATGCAAATGCCATGCAAAAAGTTTAAGTAAGCTTCCTACCTTTCGTTCAATGCTGCAAGATACAGAGCGTCTATCACATATTTGATACATCCGATTAGATAATTCATAAAGAGCAGCCTCACGTCCCACATCGTCAATTGCACGTAAATCCACAGTGAACGTTACCTGCATTAGAGTTCACATTCACTGCTTATCAGCATTCCTATTTAGGCTGACAATGAGATGTGTTCATGGAAGAAGTTCTTGCCTGGCTTGGAATGACATTACTTGCACTTGGCCAGGTTGATATCTCTCCGACAGTACAGACTAGAGAAGTGGACAAAGATTCCATGGTAAACTCGTTGTAGTTACCGCCATCTGATAAGAATTCTCGTGGATGTTTACACAGACTTTCAAGTAATACAATCAATTCCGCGGCAGCAGCCATAGGGTCCCTACGCATTGACATTGGTACTGTTCCAGCATGTCCCTGTGAACCTCTCACCGTAACCTGCAAAGGTGGAACAGTTCAATGAAAGAAAAAAACCGTGAATTATTGTCAGAAATATTAGATAGACTCGATATTATTCTAGTTCCACATAGATCCAAGTTGAAAGCTTTAGATCCAAATTGAAAGCTTTTGGTTGCAAATAGAGTACAGGAAACCATAAGCCCAAAATGAAAGGATGAAAACAGTTTCTATAGAAAAATTAATGATCAAGTTGCTTCATTTTCTATAATTAATAAAGATAATCATTCCTTGATTCTTTCTATATCTTGTCCATGGTGAATTAAAATTTATTTATGTACGAGTAGGTGAGCTTGAGAGCTTATGGTAGGTGATATATTTGAAGTTCAGGAAAACAGAGATTTATGGATGGTGCAGAAAAGGACAACAACAAATTTCCCAACCATAATAACTTGAAAGAAATCGTGTAATGAGGTCTTAAAAAACCAACAATTGTGCAGTGAGCAATTCCAGTAGGAAAAAGTGATTAGAGCATAAACTAATATATATCTCCAAATAGCCAATAAATTTATTTGAAAGGAAAAGGGCCCATTGAAGAGTAATGCTAAAATTAAGCCAAAAAGAGATAACCAAACAGCACTAAGTTTGTTATTGCTTTGTACACCTCAGAAATGCATTAAGAAACATTAGAAATATTAGATTGCAGTTTAGTGCAAGGCTTACCCAAAACGCACGGTGAAGATGCAGCAAAACTGTTCTATGGTCAATTTGGTACTCAACTTCTTGTGGTATGTGTAATATCTTTTCTTTCTAATCCCCATTTTTCCCTTCTCTCCTCTAATCAATAATTAGAAAAAAAAAAAAATCATACAATCATTCATATCATGTACTTTTCAACCTTATGGTGCTTCAAACTTGATTAAATTAATTCTACTTCTAAATATTCCTTGCTTTTATGCATTGCACTTAACTGAACCATCAATGTTCATAGGACATGTTTCTAGGGTTAGGTAGTAAATTGCATAGCAGTAGCTAAGATTTTGTCTATGTCCTCATACATCCTTATGTATAGTAAGTCAAAGTTGGTAAAAAGGATCATAGAGTGAGAATGTTTTGAGAAGTTCATGTATCTATTTTGAAAAGATGACATTTACCTTCATTCTTGTCTGTCCAGCTATGCCTTTAACTACACCAAGAGGAAAACCAATCCATTCTAGTACAGGTCCTTGTTCAATATGAAGCTGCAGAGTTGAATCAAGTCTTAGAAATCCAAAACTAACTTTTTTTGAGAATATCCCACGATAACCAGTATAGGTTTATTCTCACAATAATTCAGTGCAGGCCATCATACCTCAACATAACCCCAAATCGATGCAGGATCATATTTCAGCTCTAACAGGCTTTCCTCTGCAATGTCAATGGAATTCCCCTTGAGAGCATCTTGCACTGTCACACCACTAAACATGGATTATGCGTAAACATACTGATTGCAGCTTTGTAATAAATAGACATGAAAAGGGTGTTAATCAATGAAACCTCTTATCAGATATCTTCAATGCTGTAACTGGTAAAACTCCAGCTACAGCAGCACTGCCAAGAAAGGTAGATTGAAACCTCACTCCTTCCTCATCACTAAACGCAATCACCTGCAAGTTTCAACAATATAATCAATAAGATATCAAGATGTAGAATATTTTCAAAGCCACTCAATTTTTAAAGCATGTCCGCATGAAAATGAGTATCTTTTCAACAGAAAAAGTAACCTGTATTGGGTGAAAAAGAAACAAAAGAAACTGGAAAACTGCTTGGTATATTATAATATCAAAACATGTGTCTAACTTGCCTCCACTGGTCGTTTTAGTTCTCCCAACTTGCCATTGCTTTTCAAAACTTTTAATGCAGATATAGCAGAAATTATACCTAATGACCCATCAAATATCCCAGCATCAACAACGGTATCCTATTTGCAAAGCAGATTTGTCAACTATCAGCATGAGCGGCACATTCATATTCTTGATAGCATGTTGAATCATAAAAATTAGTGAAAATTGAAAGATGAAAGGCCTCACCAAATGAGAACCAATTAACAGAGCTTGAGCACTTGCATTAATGCCCTCAACTCGACCATGTAAATTGCCCATGGAATCCACCCACCTGGAAGTCAACATAACCATTAGTTAAGAGTTTTAGAAACCCTGATTAAGATTTGACGAAAGGTAGAAAGCTAACGTTCTCAAACCAGCATCCTCCATCCATTCACGAATAAGAATTCCCGCCCTCACGGAAGCTGGGCTCATAAATGTTCTCTCAAGATAGCCATCCGCATCACTTACCTATTAAATGAGGCAAAGAATATATAGCCATCAGCATTGCTTACCTGCTTATTAAAAATTAAACATTAACCAACTTTGTTGCCACAACAATTCAACTGGACACTTATCAGTAATCATATGGGATGGCTTCAACTATGTAATCATCGCTAGATTCAATAGCAGTGTGTAATATTTAATTCAATTCTCATTGAATAAATTTTCTACTTTGTGTAACAGTTTTTCAGATATGATATCAACAATTTCTGGGTCAGAGGAACTCAAAGTGAAGTCTCTGCCTATTTCTTATTTTTTGTTATTTGTAATCTGATATTGTAAGAAAAAGATCATCTTTGAGACTTTGAGCGCATCAACTTTGCCTATTAGTCCTGTTTCTTCCTATCCACCCATATTATACACTAAATCACCTTCAATCGTACAATACGTTTCAAACATTATACTAATGCATATTTCACGACATGCAGAAATTGAAAGTTTAATTTAGTCAAACTGATTTTCTTTTCTTTTTGTTTCAAACTCTTGTAGCAATAAGTAGAATAACTAAATATACTTGTCATTTTTACCTTAAATATGATTTAGAAAACAGGTAAAAAAACAAAAATGTAAAAAATAAATACCTTTCCAAGCTCATTAAGCCTTGCCACTGCCTCGTCCCTCAATATTTCTGAATACAAAGATCTCGTTTTGCCATCTTTATCTTCAATAAACATGTAGTAAGAGAACAATCAATACTCATGAACACACACACAAAGAAGAAAACAGAAGCAATAGTGTTAGTATAGGCTGCTAGCTATTTTTGCAGAGCCAAAAATGTAAGGAACAGTTTTTCTTCTTTCTTTTGGCTTTCTTGTAACAGCCTAACGAGAAAGACAACTTTTACTTTTGGATGAATGAGGGAAAAACAGCTTCAGGTCAGTTGTAAACGCAGTTTTTGGATAACTGAAAGCGCCTCTCAATTATACACAAAGAAAAACGCAAGATTGAAATTGAATTCTAGTATTATTAATTGTTAGGAAATTTATTCTTAGTAAAATAAATATATAAACAAGGGTAAGAAGAGAAATGGAAATACCCGGAGCTACAGGATAGAGATAAGAAGAAGAAGAAGAAGCAAAGGTTGATAGCAAAAAGAAGAAAGAGAAAAGGAGAGAGGAAATAGAGAAATGTGAAATTCCGGTAATCGTCATGCCTGCCAGAATGGGTTTAGCTTTTGCGGAAATGAAATGAAAATGCAAAGCCAATCACAAACAGAAATAGCTGCCACGCAACTGACTAGAGATAAAATTGATGCACGTTTCTGCTTCCTTAAACCTTAATAAAGCAAAGCAGTAACCAGCCAAGCACCCATTTGATGGAGGGATCCAGGATTCTCGTGGGATGTGATGACGTGGCGAGATCTTAGGGAGAAAGCTTGCGCTCCTACGTTGAGATGCCATGCGATTGCTAAAGCCAAAGTAGTGGCAGTGGCTCAGCAGATTAGCTCACGTGCGCCCCTTCGAAATTTGCAATTGCCAACTCCTTTTTGGCTTTGGCTTTCCTGGCTTTGTTTGGTTTGTTTTGGTAATTGCTGACAAGTGCCAACTACTAAAAGAAAAAAGGGTGTAATTGGGTAATTGCTCTAAGCCTAAGACAAAAAGTCGCAGCTGTGGACAAAAGTGGTTCGAGAGTCGTTTGCCTTCCTGTTTGGACTTTAGTGACTTGCTGGTGGATCCCACCTGAGCTGGACAACAGCCAAGCCCAAGCCATGCATCAATTCAATTCATGGCAACCTCAAATCCATAGTTAACGATTTTATTAGCATGACTGGACTTTTATTGTGCATTAGTTTCTACGTAAGATTTTAATGACAGGACAAGACAGGCAAGGTCTCTTGAACTTCCAATCGCGTTCGACTGCCTTTGAAATGGTGATCCTTTCCCTTCCTTGGAACAGAGTGGATTCACTCGCACCAGTAAGTACAACCGAAAACAACGGTGGTTCCTATTGTTGTTGCAAGCGGGTTTCTTATCGTGCTAGGTGGGAATCTTACTCACCCACTTAAAATATTAAAAATGTATTAAAATTTTAATACATAGTTTAAAAATTTTGAATCTCACAAGCTTGATGGATCAAGCCGAGCTTTAAGCATTATTTTTTAATAACCAACAGAAGCTAGACTCACAACCATGAACAAATCTCCTTACGCTTGCTTATCACCTCCTCCATTCTTTTTTAATCCTTTCTTTAAAAATTAAATTTGGGTACAAAACACAATAGTTTATTAGTTGTTTTTAAAGGGATTAAATTTAAACAAGTGGCCATTAGTTCAGCATATTTATGCTTAGAGATATGACATACCTTCTACGGCGGCAGGCAATGTAACGCTGCGTTTGCGTATATTTGCAATGAGACGACTGATGTACAGGATTTAGCTGGCACATAGCCCTTCTTTCTTCCAAATTCCAAGTTGAACTCGAGTTTAAAAAAAAAAAAATCATGTATTAAGAGGAGAACTGGGGATTCACTTGACACTTGGCATTCCAGTGATTCAGCGCATAGTTTTGTTTTATTGTGGGCTTTCGCCAATTGAGATTGCACGAGACACGGGCTATTAAGCTCAGATGCCCAAATTTGGAACCAAAAGGCCCTACACTGTATCTGTGGTAATTGGGCGGAAAGAGTCTTGAGATTGATAGGGTTTATAAAGTTTTTGGTTTTTCTGCCAATGCCGCCACAGCACCAGTCTTCTCTAAACCATTTTCCTTTCAAAATCCCTATCACTTCATTTGTCTGCTGTTTCTACAAAGGTGAAGGTTTAATGTCTAGCAAGAGGGTGTCTTTTCTTACTTTCAACTCTCTCACCTCTTTATCTAAGGTACGCTGTTCACAACATTTCTCTGATTCCTTCACATATTTCTATAAATTGCTTAGCACTGCCACTGAAAGATGGGATTTTCATAGTCTTTATAGTGAGAATTCTTCATATTATACCCCAAATCCCATAGTTAATGAGCAGAAACAAAATGGACTTGCCTTAAACCCTAATGGTTGTATGAGGAATCCAGTTGGGGACAATTATCATAAATATAGTGGTGATTTGTGGTCAACGGCAAATCAAAAGGGTGCCGTGAGTCAAACTGGTAACTTTGATGGCTGTGAGGAAACTAATAGGAACTTACAGATAAGTCCAAATGGTGAGCAAAGCTCAAAAGGATTCCATCAAAATCATGATGGAATGCATTGGGAAAGCACAAGAAATGAATTACAGAATAACTCAGTTTACGTAAATGGAACCTTTAGAAATAATTCCAATATGCAGAATGTAGGAGGATCATTTTGGAAGGGGCCTACAGGGATGAGACAGAATCAAATTGACCTTAATTTACAAAGGTTTCTAGAATCTCAGGGAAGCTTGAATGAGAACCATGTTGACAACAACTGGCAATTTCAGCAAAGCCAAAGTGATCAGCATGGCCCAAATTTCAGTCAGTACCAGCAGAATCCACAAGATATTTGTGATACTAATTCTTATGGTCAAGTTAGAAGTAATGCTAATTCTTATGGTCAAGTTACAAGTAACGCTAATTCTTATGGTCAAGTAACAAGTAATGCTAATTCTTATGGTTACGTATCAGCTACTTCTAATCCTGAGGGTGACTTAACTGAGCTTTCTCAAACTAGTTCAAAGAAAGATACGGTTGAGTTGCTGGATCAATTTTGCAATAAACAGAATGTTAAAGAAGCAGTAGAAGTTTTGATGTTGATGGAAAAGCAAGGTGTTCATGTGGATTTGGCCCGAATTTTGCAGTTAATGAAGGCATGTGGGGAAGTAAAAGCTTTACAAGAAGCAAAAACTGTTCATGAGCACCTAATCAGATCTTTTTCACCTCTCCAAATCAGCATCTATAACAGGATTCTAGAGATGTACTCAAAATGTGGTTCTATGGATGATGCATTCGATGTGTTTGACAAGATGCTGAGGCGCAATCTAACATCTTGGGATACTATGATAACATGGCTTGCTAAGAATGGGCTAGGGGAGGATGCCCTTGATCTGTTCTCTCAGTTTAAGAAGGCTGGGTTGAAACCAGATGCTAAAATGTTCATTGGAGTGTTTTCTGCTTGTGGTGTCGTAGGTGATATTAATGAGGGAATGTTGCACTTTACGTCAATGAGCAGTGAGTATAGCATTGTCCCATCCATGGAGCATTTCGTTGGTGTTGTTGACATGCTGGGAAGTGCAGGGCATCTGGATGAAGCATTGGAGTTCATTGAAAAGATGCCATTTGAGCCCAGTGTTGATATCTGGGAGACTCTAATGAATCTGTGCAGAGTTCATGGGAACTTGGAAATGGGTGATCTTTGTGCTGAGCTTGTGGAGCAGCTGGATCCATCTCGCTTGAATGAACAGTCAAAGTTAGGCCTCATACCTTTGAAAGATTCTGACCTTAAACAGAATGAGAAGAAGAAGTTGGCAAGTCAAAGTCCGCTTGAAGTCAGGAGCAGGGTCCATGAGTATCGTGCCGGAGATACATCACATCCTGAGAATGATAGAATCTATGCACTGCTAAGAAGTTTGAAAGAGCACATGAAAGAAGCAGGTTATATTCCAGAAACGAGATTTGTTTTGCATGATATAGACCAGGAAAGTAAGGAAGAAGCTCTTCTTGCTCATAGTGAGAGACTTGCTCTTGCTAATGGCCTCCTCACTACTCCAGCTCGTGGACAGATTCGTATAATCAAGAATCTTCGTGTTTGTGGTGATTGCCATGCTGCATTTAAGATCATGTCAAAGATTGTTGGCAGAGAGATCATTATGCGAGATGCTAAGAGGTTTCATCATTTCATCGAAGGGTTATGTTCTTGTCGAGATTATTGGTGATTAAAATAATACTTGAGGTAACATTTTTCTCAACATTCTAAAGAGTTTGAATTAAGGTTATAATTATGTAATACTCTAAGAGTTTGAATTAGACAATTTTAGCTTATTGTCTGAAAAAAAAAAAAAAACTTTAAAAGTTTAAGGTTATAGGTGGAGATGCTCTTAACTTGAAGCGAAGAAAGGTTTCTGTTTTGGTTCAGTTACTTAAAGATGAAGTATTAGCAATGAAGCTACCTTAATTACCTAACAACATTAATGAAGCCACCAGAATATAGATTCCTTGCATGATTCACTTGTCAACGTTAATGGAATATGATCAAAATATATAATCATTTTTTTTTCTCTCTTTTTCATGTATTAATTTAACTATTTAATGTTGACTTATAACAACATAAACTTAAGCTGTAATTGGTTTAAGTAAAATTACAAAATTTTGGTCAAGAATCCAACTCGACTTATGTTGATTGGCTGTACTAGTAATGAGATTAAGAGGCGTTTTCTACCTAATTTTCTTATGCAAATAGATCTATTATAATGCATAAGGAAAAATTTGTGATGGGTTTGGGATATCTATGTTTATCTATCTGCAATTACATGCTATTGTGACGTAAGAAGTTTAGTATACGGTATCGATGATAAATATACACCCAACCCAGCTGAATCAAATCAACCTTTACTTTCAAAGATACATACAATTGTTATTAAATTCCAATTCTAACTTGTGATTTAATCTCTTAAAACTTACTCGTGCATGTTACAACATATGGCTACTAATTCAAGTAATTGTTAACATTCATTCTTAATTGCAATTTTGTTAGTTTATTTTTCACTCCACAAATGCTTTGTAACCGATTAATTTCTCTACAAGCTCAAGACCATCAATCTTAACCTACATTTTATGCACCTACTGCCTAAAAATGGTTTATCATTTGTTACTACCCTATAAAATCTATGTGAAATTCACAAAAAATCTCCGTGAATGAGGTGATATAAATTGTCCAAAAATTTTCATTCTCTCGAAAGTGCCTATGTCAGCTTTGGAAAAGATAATTGCATTGCAGTTATGGAACATTAAAATTTCTTTTCCTTTTGACAAACTGACAATTTCCAAGAATATCAGCAAAAAATTGGAAAAACTTGATGACTATTCCACACACATTAAAATAAAAAAAAAACTATGCTGAACCCTTATTTATCCGCCTTACAGCTTTGTCCAATATCTCTTCTCTTCATCGTCATGTATTCTCAACCATCCATTAGTTTGACAAATCAAAGGCCCATAACAAAAAAAAAAAAAAAAAGAAGTCAAGAATTTCGTTAATTCATAATTAAGAATGAGATAACTCCATAGTTCCTTCAATACAAAACATGAATGAAATCGGCAGTCATTCAGCAGCCCCCACCCATATTATATCCCAGTTGGTAACCATTTTATTGATCCACAAACTGTTCCGTGAATCATCTGCACTCTCGACTCCTGTACTGTTACTATATAATTGATCTCTCCTAAAGTCTATATAACCCTCTTTGACCTTAGGCTTTGCTCTTTGTCTCTGAAAGTGAAAATACATTTACACAATGTCAAACTTGTTAGCTAGGGTCCGTAAAGTAAGAAGTTGGTAACCGATTACTTTTTTGTTTTGTGAGAGAAGAAATTAAATGAAAAAGAAGCAATCCTCACGTCCAAAAAAAACATAGAGACTTTTAAAAAGAAACTAAACAGTTCTGGGTGTCAACTGTGTGATCCAATATTGTAAACATTCCAAAGATTTTCCTACGAACTCTTAGTTAGCCCCTTCTCTTTCCATGTTCCTCCTGGTTCTTGATTTTGTCATATTAAGTATTTCAAGAAACCGTCTCTCTCAAAACGGAGAGAAATCAGAGAGAAAAGAGATGAGGAGAACAATGGCTAGAAATGCTCTACAACCACTCTCCATGATATTGGGTTTGGCTACTTTGCTCATAATTCATGTTTCTGGTGGTGATTCATGTGAGGGTCAGTTTTCTGCTGCTCGTTACCATGAACAAATGCGCCAATTGCAAGCGATTAAGGCTTCTCTTATTGGTCGAGAGTCGGTTCCAGGTTCAACAATCTCCGCCTCTCCATCCTCTGCTCCGCCACTACAGGTATATATAATTTCAATTTCTAGTCAATCTTGTTCCTAACATTTCCTCAAGTTATCGATGACATTAATTATTGCATGCAACTGAGGATGGATATAGGGAGCATCCGGCCTACGCGTATATCGTGTAACAAAATACGGAGCAGATCCAACAGGGAAATCAGACAGCACCGAAGAACTAAACAAGGCAATAGAGGATGCATTTCAGGGTCCAAGTGAAGGGTTGTTGATGGAGGGCATCTCTAATCTTGGTGGGCCACAAATTAATCTTGAAGGCGGGAATTACCTGATCAGTAAGCCACTGAAGTTACCGGCTGCGGGTGCAGGGAATCTTATGGTACGCTCCCCAAAGATTTTGAATCAATTGAAATTATTTGCCACATGCAGATGAAAATAGAAGAAAACATATAATCTTCTCATATACGTATGTTTGATTTCTGTACTAGCAGCCCCACAATAGCATTTTGTGTTTGTGTTGAAACCCACGTGGTAGGATGACTTGTGCATAAGAAAACTGCAGTCAGACAACGGTCTCAATCTAAGATATCTAGATGTTAATGTCTGTAAGCAGTTGGTCTACTATGGACCCTTTTAGTATAGAAAATAGGGTAGGGTGGGCTTTTTAGGACATGAAATAAACATAATCCTTCTGCGGTTGTTGGAAAAATTGAAATTTCAAATTTTATCATGCATTGGACACCTTCCCATTGGTTTGACTCTTGTACATTTGCCACGTGGTCGCCTTGGACCTGCTCATCTAGAGGGTCAATTTCAACAAAACTCCGGGTCGCCTAATGATAATTGAATAAGCTGTGTCAAAATTCATGAATTGAATATGGATTAATTGGAAAATAAATCACATTTCATAATCTCCTTGCTAAGAAAAACGATGCCATCAGCCCACCACTTTCTTCTAAAGGCTCTATAATTTTTTTTTTTCACACAAACAAGAATCTACAGTCATGACCATGAGCTGCAAACGGTATGTCTTAATATCCATGTGATGCAAGAAAAGTTCTTATTTGTCTTGAAAAGCGAAATATAGTTTTTCCTACTGGTCTGATCAAAAGCAAAAGCAGAAGCTTGAGGCAACTTTCTTTTTTTTGTTATTTGGATAGCCGAGGGAACATTAACAACTTCAAGTTTAATGGCGGATAACCAATTAAAACTAATTTCATCTCCATTATTCATTAATTTATTTACTTCAATTTTTTATGAAACAGATCCTTGGAGGGACATTGCGAGCCTCAGACAATTTTCCAGTTGATGGGTATCTTATTGATTTGTCTGCATCATCGGCTAGCGGCCAAGCAGGAAAAATAGGGAGCTCCTTGAATTCACAGCTTGCCTCATCATCATCGTCATCCTATAACTACGAGTACATAACGCTCAAAGACCTGATGTTAGATTCCAATTATAGGGGTGGAGGCATTTCAGTTGTAAACTCACTGAGGATTAGCATTGACAACTGCTACATTGCCCATTTCACCACCAACGGAATTTTAGTCCAAGGTGGGCACGAGACCTATATCAGGAATTCTTTCCTAGGCCAGCATATTACCGCTGGTGGTGATGGAGGCGAAAGGAACTTTAACGGCACCGCCATTAATCTAATGGGCAACGATAATGCCGTCACGGATGTTGTGATTTTTTCAGCTGCCATAGGAATAATGGCCTCAGGTCAAGCCAACACCTTCTCTGGGGTGCATTGTTACAACAAGGCAACAGGTTTTGGAGGTACGGGGATTTACTTGAAGCTGCCTGGTCTGACACAAACCCGGATAGTAAATTCTTACATGGATTACACTGGCATTGTGGCTGAAGACCCGGTTCAGCTTCATATCTCTAGCAGCTTTTTCCTTGGTGATGCATTCGTTCTCTTGAAATCAATAAATGGGATAGCAAATGGAATCAATATAGTGGATAACATGTTCAGTGGATCCAATAAGGGGGTTGAAATTGTGCAGTTAGACCAATCGAATGGGGCTTTCAAAGAAATTGATCAGGTCGTAGTTGATAGGAATAATGTCAAGGGGATGAAAATTAAAGCAACGGTTGCAAGAGGGGCCGTTCAAGGGAATGGGAGCTCGTGGACAGTTGATTTTAATCCTGTTCTTTTATTTCCCAACCTGATTAAGCATGTGCAATATTCACTAAGCACAAGTAGTGGGAGCTCATTTCCTAGCCATACCCTGCGTAATGTGTCTGATAACCGTGTTGTGATCGAGTCAGATATGGCTGTACCTGCAAACGTCTTCGTCACGGTGGATCAAGCTTAAGCAGCTGACGTTATTAATTGTTTTCTCATGGACTTGAGAATTCTGAAAGCTAATTAATTACTACGTATATTTCAAGTCAATTCATACATATTAATTCATGAGGCTAAGGTTTTAATACTCTGTTTCTGGTGAAATTTATATTTCAATTACAAAATTCCATGTAATTGTTAAAAAAAATACTACTACTACTACTACTAATTAATTTAACAAATAAGACAAGGCTACTTCATGCTATAAATGTTTATGGACTGTGGAATACTCCTACTATATATGGTAGGAATGATTTTTCATGCAATTAAATTCTTTTGCGCCTTTATAAAAAAAAAAAAAAAGTGATTTAAATAGCTAAGTTTTATTTATATAATTGTTGAGTTAGGGTATTGTTCTTCAAATTAACTTATTCATCTTAAGATATATATGTCTTAATTTACTTTGAATGATTCATGACCATTGTGCTTGAAGAATTCCTCAATGGAGTATATATGTCACTAATTATTTATATAAATTATAGATTGACCATTTGCTAGGTGGAACCAACATATTTATATTTAAAATGTAGGTGTTGAAAATGATAGTTTAACTAATTTTGCCATTTTGGGCGTCTTTGGTTGGGCAACAGTCATCATTTCTGTGGTTAGAGTAGGTCATCCTACTCACTTCAAATATCAGAAGCGGATGAATTCAACGAATCAATAACATATTGTATATAATTCTTCTATGAAATCGAAGATTGAGCTAGGTGCATTTTATAGCTCTTGAATATATATATATATTAACGAAAAATAATGTAGCATCAAAGTTCCAACAGCATGATATGCTAAACCGATCGATTAGACTCCACATCGCACACAATAAGAGATCTAACTAACTAATATAGACCATAACGATAATTTGCACAAAAAAAAATTCATAATGATAATAATAATAATTTATCCATTTACAAAGTTAAGAATAAAAAGTCTAAAAGTGGTTGAGTTAAGTGATGAATAAGCAACCTTATTCTGTTGAAAACATATAATTATGTACATCTATAGATTAACAGTGTAAGCACTTACATCATAGGGAACATTGTACATAGTAAAAAAAAAAGATTAACTTGATATAACAAAAAAAAATCTTATTTATGAGAGAAGTTGAAATTCGATGGCATCATCATACTTGAGAGATTTTTGGGAGTGCACAAGAAATAGAGCTAAGAAACGTCTGGCCCACTGACGTTCTTAGTGGACTTTTATTTATTTATTTATTTATTTATTGGGACGGAGTAGTTTAAGAAGGTCGAGCTAATAGAGGTCGGTCTGATCCAGTCATGTTCTTACTTTCTTCTTGGAGGTTTGACCCCATGCCATTGTCTGATTCTTATAAGACGCTACCAATTCAAGGACGATACCCCATATGGGCCTGGAGAGGATATTATAGACATTCAGGGACATAAGCCGTTTGAATTCCAAGTTTTCTTCTAAAAAATTTGTACATATGGCTTCGATTGAGATAAATGTTTTTGTAAATCACTTGTTTGGATGTAGACTTTTCCATTTGCAATTGAACAAAACAAAAAGGGTTTTAGTTGACTTCCATTTGAACTACACAGTGTTTTGAGCCAAAAAAAAAAAAAAAAAAACACTTGAATAAATAGTTGCTAAGACCTAAGACAACCCCATTGCTAATTAATAACTTTACTGTAAGCATGGCTGCAAACCAATTGCCGCCACTTGTATTTCTATCTCCTTAATTATTCCTACCATATAACACGGCAAGGGTTCCATTAAAACGTTTATCAGAACGAATATTTGGACATGATCACTGCCAAACAATATATCTTGGTAAATTCTTATAGAATTCCACAAGAAAATAATATATTTTGAATAAAACGCAAGTCTCCTCTCTCTCTCCCCTAACTCACCTTAAACAAATAAAGATTATAAAAGCGAAAGGAAAAAAAAACACAGCTTCTCAAACCGAAAGTTGTTTCCAATTTTTTATTTAAAATCTACCATTCACTACTTTTATATAAAGACTATATATTAATATCTCTTTTTCTTTTTGAAAAGGGAAAAAAAATTCATTCTTGTTCCTTTTCTTTATTTTGTCGCCTTCTTTTTTTTCCTTCCATTTTATCTGGTCTATTTTGGGAGATTCTTCTAGTTTTAATAAGTTTTCTTTTTTTTGGTGGTACCAGATATCATATTGCGCCATAGGTTTTATCACGGAGCCTGCCTATTTTCCTTATATGGCAACAAGGCTGTAACAAGTTATGCCATCTAGAGTCCAAATGTTTTGGTGGCATACATGTACCACAATAACATTCATTTGTCCTGAACTGAATTACCATCAGCGTGGACCCAGCTATTCCTTGAAAGGAAATAAGAGTATTACATATATAGTACTTAACAGTTTTATTTACTTAATTATACTAGTAAAACTTTAATACATTTCCTAATTAGTACTACCAATAGTTACATTTTAGGTATCAAAGTTGTAATACACTTAATAGTTCTGCTGGTTGGGGGTTGGATTGTGGAACACATTGCCCAAAGCCCGGATAAAAGTCCCCCGAACCCAAAGAGCTGGTTCTGGTTCGTACACCACATCCACACTCCATGGCTGTATTCTCGTGCTGCTCAGATATTTAGGCAAAAACAAACAGTTTCTTTTTTTTTTTTCCTAGAAACCTCTCTCTCTCTCTCTGTCTGTCCGATACCGAGTGAGTAAATCCCAGAGTCTAGCAACTTTTTGGACATACAAATTAAAGTAGCGGTAAAAAGAAGAATGGCAAACAAATTCTTCTCAGCGTTGTGCTACCTAATGTTGTTGCTGGTGCGGGAAACAACTTGTTCCATGAGACAACAGAAGTTAACAGAATTGGGGTCAAAGCTACAAAAGCTGGCACTTTCTTCTCCTTCTCTCCAACCCCACTCCTCAGACGCCAAAACAGTAATAAGACTCACAGTCACACCATGTTTCCATACTTACATTTCTATTTCTACAATATGTATTAGTCTCAGCATTTCAAACTTTTTTCTTTTTTTTTTCTCCTGTCCTGTTCTAATTTGGTACATACTTATGGGTTTTCTTCAAATGTGTGGTTTAGAATGGAAGAGTGTTCTATCCAATTGGGTATGGGGCAGACCCAACTGGGGTGCAGGAAAGCAGTGACGCCATTTTGCAAGCGTTGAATGACGCTTTCCAGGCGCAAAGCGGTCTTGAAATGCTGCCTGGAGTGAATGACTTGGGTGGTGTTGTAATTGATTTGCTAGGAGGAAGCTACGAAATCAGCAAACCTATAAGGTTTCCTGCTTCTGGGGGAGGCAATGTTGTGGTTAGTTTCCTCTTTTCTCTTCCTTCTACGGATACCAGGGTATAGAAATATGCATATGCTATATGGACAATTATTATACGTAAAACTTTAGTCTTTAGATGTATATTTCTATACTTTCTTGCATTGCGTTTGTACCTTGTCGTGTGGAGTCATGTGCCTACTGGAGCCTGTAGTTATGCCTAGCCTTTCTAGGGTAAATTTGGTGAACTTTAAAGGCAGGGTTGGATAGGGGGTAGAATTTGCAGCAATGAATGTGAGTCTGTGCCACGTTGCCTCGATGCACTGGTCGGTCCAGCTTTCCTGCAGCTGCATGGAAAGCATTAAACAACAATGCTGTTTTCTATCAATGCATGAATCTCAATCTTTGAAATTGAAATATATAGCAGACCAATTTTTTTTTTTTTCAAATTTTCCCTCTAAAAGTTTTGAAATATAGTACAAATGTACAAATCTATTGCTACAATTACAAATTCAACCTCTCATTCTCACAGACCAGTTAATTATAACTGAATTCAGTTGGTCAATTACAAACTTTTGCTTCATTAATTGCCGTTAAAATAATAACAGGAAATGGGCAATAGAACTTATAGGTCAAGTGAAATTGAAATATTGTTGGTTGATTTGTCTATTCAGTGATTTTTTTTTTATAAATATAATACTTGTTTATAATTTGAATAGTATTATATATCTTAATTAGTTTAATTCAGATCATGTTCCATGCTTAATTGAATAATTAGGTGAAAGGAGGGTCGTTGAGAGCGTCAGAGACATTTCCAGGTGACCGGCATCTCATTGAAGTATGGTCTCCAAATTCTCAGGTCCTTAAAGAAAAAGCAACTGTCCCTACTGGTATTCCCAATTCAAAAGATGATAATGTAGGAATCTACTATGAGGACATCACCTTCCGAGACATTCTTTTTGATTCAAGTTATCGCGGAGGAGGGATCTTCATTATTGACTCCGCTAGAATTCGCATAAATAATTGCTTCTTTCTTCACTTCTCAACGGAAGGAATTCTAGTTCAAAAAGGCCACGAGACTTTCATATCAAGCTGTTTCCTAGGACAGCATTCCACAATTGGTGGAGACAAGGGCGAGAAAAGTTTCACAGGCACGGCCATTCAACTTTCAAGTAATGATAATGCAATCACGGATGTTGCCATCTTCTCGGCAGCAATTGGAATTTTATTAGGAGGACAAGCTAACATTGTCACGGGTGTACATTGTTACAACAAAGCAACAGGATTTGGTGGCGTTGGAATTTTAGTGAAATCAGCTGCTTCACTAACTAGAATTGACAATTGTTACCTAGATTTCACAGCTACAGTCATGGAAGACCCTGTTCAAGTTCACGTTACCAATGGATTTTTCCTAGGGGATGCTAATGTAGTGTTAAAGTCAATTAGGGGACAAATATCCGGGCTAAATATAGTTAACAATATGTTTAACGGTAACGCCAGAAACATGGTTCCAATTATCCACTTAGACGGCAAATTTAGTACAATAGATCAAGTGGTGATCGACCAGAACAATGTGAATGGCATGAGCCTGAAATCGACAGTTGGAAAATTGACGGTGGCAGGAAATGGAACAAAGTGGGTTGCCGATTTTTCGTCGTTACTAGTATTTCCAGATCGGATTAATCATTTTCAGTACTCATTTCATATTCAAAAGGAAGCAACTGCAGGGTTCCCCGTACATGCAGTGACCAATGCGTCAAATAATGTTGTAGTTGTAGAGAGTGACAAAGCAGTCAATGGGCTGGTTTCTGTGGCTGTTGATCAGTAAAATTGTATGGGAGAGAGTAATGTAGCTTAGTTTTAAGGAAATAAAAGTTTAGATGCTTGGAATTACAAGTATTCGTTTTGTTATGGTAATATAGTTTAGAATAAAAGAGAAACGTTTGTAAAGCTTCATCCATGATAGCCTCATGCTTTGAATAAGTACTCCACTTGGTTAACTTCATTCTAAAAAGTCAATTCTACATACTTGTATATTAAGTATTAGCAAAAAACTTGAAATGAAAATTCCCAAAACAATTTATAGGGGTTGATGAAAGGGCATGGTATACCAAAACGATTCCATTAATCAACTTCAAGAAAGCTAGCTTCTAAAGAGAGCAGCAGAATTGTTTCGGACTCTGCATATGCCAGCTTTACATCCCCATAGCTTACCAGTTCAGTGTTTTTAGTCATTAAGTCCTCTCTCACGCTCACATCTATTTGAACATTTTTTTTTTGTCAAGTGTTCCACCCTTGAAAAGAAAAAAACTAAAAACTGCAGAACGTCAAACACTAATCGATGATCTCAAGAATCCCATTTCGTTCAATTCAAGCAATGATAGGCTACATATTCCATGGTGGATCTCTACTATTATGACCAGAATAATTTCGTCACTTTTCCCCCTAAAAGAATATTCTTCAGGCCGTAATTAATATATGAAAATATATATATGCCTCGAATCCTGTTTTGCAGCAAAGATACAAAAATTCTAGAATAAGAGCAGTAATATTGGCTACATATATAATTCGAGTTTTCTTATTATTATTACTTTATATATATTTATATTTTGAGCTTCTATGCCACTAGATTTGTGCTCATATGAATGAAATGTGATTATGATGTTGGCCCAGGAATCATGATAGATATGCTATATATATCAGTCATTAGTTGGATTTGGAGAAGTTCTCTGAAATCATGGTAAGTCAAATTGGGATTATTGATTGAATTGGCAGCTAGCATTACAGAAGTGAGAACCTAAATTAAGTTGATTTGATTGTGAGGATTTTGCCAAATAAATTAGTAGTATTATTTTAAATGTAGTACAATATTATTTTTTAAAGAAAATTTTCTAGTTTAGTACAACAAAATCTTTCCATTATAAGATCAACATCCTTATTGTTGTTATTATTATTATTATTATTATTATTGTTATTATTATTATTATTATTATTATTTCATTTTGAGAAAAGGGATTCAAACTCATTTTTTAGTTACCTAGAAAATTTTATAATCCTCTTATATTTTGAAAAATGATAAAATTACCAAAAAATAATTAATCTCTACTCTATTTATAGCAAGACAAATGTGCAGGACATGTGGAGTCAGAACATATCTTATTCATATATATCATTTTGTTGTTTCTTGACAATTATTTGGCTAGTAATTAAAAGGAAATCTATACTCTTTTATTTGCAATTTTCTGGGCTCAATTTTATGTGATTGGAGATCCTTATTTATTGAGGAAATTAAGGGAAGAAAAAAAATAGGGGTGAAAACCCTATTTTTAGACAATATCGCATGCTTGCCAGAATAAGTCAAGGGATCAGATAACTTGATTAAGGCAGCCAATAGAATTTTGAAAATTTCTCGGAAAGAGAGTGATGCTTTTCCCTTGCTTTGAATTAAAGCGCATTAAACAAAAGGGAAGACAGTGGATTATCAAGTAAGCATAAGCATACAGCATGCACCATTAATGTTTCAATCATCCCATCCCATCACATTTACCAACACCATATATTTGATTAGCCTCATTGCTCTTTGGCCTCATGTCTGTACCATGTGTCCCCCCCCCCCCCCCTCCCTCCATTTTTGCCATCTCTATCTGCACATAATTAAGTAGTTTCAATTTTTCCCTCATCTCCCTCTCCTCCATGGCTCAAATTTCACCATCTCCCTCTGCTAGTCCCTCCTTAAGCATCCCCTGTCAGGAGACACAAGAACCCACAGTAAACTTGAACCTTATGATCATCGTGGCAGCCATGTTGTGTGCCTTGGTTTGTGCCTTAGGCCTTCAATCCATGCTACAATGTGTATTTCAATGCACGCATCGTGCTGTGACAGAGCCGAGGGAATGGGTGGCCTCCCGTAGACTAAACTCGGGCCTTAAGAAGAAAGAAATGGTAGCTTTGCCAACTTCAACTTATGCCAATTCAGGCTCACCATCATCTTCTTCAGGTTGTGCAATTTGCCTCGCAGATTTCCTGGATGGCGACAAAATACGGATGCTTCCCAAATGCAACCATCGCTTCCATGTTGCTTGCATCGATAAATGGCTGCTCTCTCACTCTTCCTGTCCTACTTGTCGACATAGGCTCAAGTCCAATGACTCCGTGCCCTCCTTGGATCAAATTGTCACAGCTTTGTGAAGTTGTTTTAATAAGCAGAATTGAACTACTGTTTTATATATATATATATATATATATTTTAGAATTAATTTAGAGATCAATTATTAAAGCGGCTTGTAAGAAATAGTATTACTGATATAGCAAGTTAGATCATTTTATATTTTAATTAATTTTGTAAAAGTTCCCTTTATTCACTATTTTAATTTAGCCTTTTTTTTCTATTATATATAAAGGTAAAATATATAATTAGTTATCCAATTATGTAGGTATTTAAGCTGACTAAGGATTTTTGAACATTTAAGCAGACTAACGTTTGATCTCACATGGCAGTTTTTTCTAGTGTGGTTTTAGGCATCTTGCGTAGCATGTCTCCTCAAAATTTCATTAGATATTAACGTTTTAGTGATTAAAAAAATATTGATTTAAATGTTAATAAGTAACTAATTATTTAATAATTATTTTAAAAACATACATATAATTAAATTGGTCAATGATGTATTTTATCTTATATATAAATATACTTACATAAATGTTTTTTTTTAAAGAAAAAAAAATTGAGTGAAGTAGCTGGTGTGATGATATGCAACCGGATAAATCTAGTGTTTCCGATTGCCTGAGCAAGCATCCTTGAAGCTTGTTTGTGAAAGTGGATTGGACGGAAGATGCCATTATGAAAGCTACGTCTCCATCACCATATGACAGAGGGTAAAGGACAATAAAATAATAATAATAAGAAGAAGAAGAAAAGAGAAAACGACAAGAATTACGATTGCAAAATTTGTTCATTTTGAAGATATGGTATAACAATAATGATCATCTTCGCCACAAAGTTTGTCCTTGAAAGAAAAGGTTCATTGAATGTAGAAAAAGGATAAAAATATTTTGCTGTTTTTAACTTTGAGGAAACTAATTAAAAATAATGTAAAACAATTAATGGTGGATTTTCTCTCGAAAAACATGAATTTCTCATTAATTAGTTTTTTCTTTAAATCCTCCGCCACTAAATCTTATGATGTTTGTATATGGACGGACACCTCAGTCGAAGAACTTGGTTTCTTCCCTCCACAAAAACGGAAAATGCTGTAATTTCAGTACCCTTTGCTGTAGATATATACATATATACAAAATATACATATATATATTCTTTATATACAAAATATTCCTAATCCTCATACTAGTAGTATTACTAATATTTCTTTTCCATCAGTTTCATAGTAGTAGTCATCGTCTTAGTCATATATGAGAAGTGTCCCGAGTTCCTCCTATTGGCAGTTCCCTAGTGAAAAAAACCCATAAATTAACTGTTTTTCGTGCAGATATTATATAATCAGATACTAAGGTTGATGAGTAAAAATATATATAACTAAAAATTACCCATGGTCATTATCTTTAATCTCTTGCCTTTATAACAAGTTCATTAATTAATGCAATTAACAAAGATCCCCTTCACCAAGTGATTTATGAGCGTAGATATGTAATAAAAAATGATTGGATTTGTTCTCTAAAACATTGTATAGAGAAGCTAATTTTTGTACATATTCAGCTGCTTTATTTCCCTTTATATGGTTTATTTGCATGGTGATCTTAGTGAAATATCTAAATTACAAGCCTGTAGAGTGTAAAACATCCAAATATAAAAACATATTTTTCACAAGATCATCCATACAACAGACAATATCATATTTTTCCAAAAATAAGTCTATTTTTCAAAAATTATTTTCAGGAAGCTATTTTTAGAGAAAAATACAAAGCATAAGTTATTAAACATGTAGTAGTAAAAAGTGTAGAATTATCAATTGCCTATTTGACATCCCCATCCTCAATAATCAAATAAAGTTTTAAGAAGACTATGTTATGACTTACGAGCAGGGTATAGGCCACTGGTTTATATCGAGATCAATAAGAATTACCCTGTAGGAAAGATATATAGAACTCTCCTTAAAATTGTATAACCCTTTCAGCCAGAAAACATAAAGTGATTCAGCTTGTGCCTGGCAAACTAAACAACTTTTGTCCCACATCTTTTAGTACCAGCAGTCTGCCACATCATTCGTTTCCTGTAAGTCCTGCTTAGTCCTCGGGGGACCTGATGTTTTTGGATATCCTCCAAGCCTCTCTTTCCCGGGTTTTGCTATTTCAACATATATCAGCCTGCCATCAAATACCTGATAAACAATCAAAGTAGACATATTAATTACCATAAGAATTGCCTGCAGACAAAAGTTCAAGCTTACCACAGTTCTAAAGGAACCGTAAACACTGGTCAAATTAACAGTAAAGGAACTTTTAATCATGTATAGAAAGAAGAATCTCTGAAATTCTGCTTCACTTGAAGGGATGAGAGAGGGTAAGGTAAGTGTATTCTACAAATATCATGCTATATTTGTCTACTTTCAGAAAATAAGAGCAAGTCGGCAATACAGAAGGGCAACATAGAACCTGTTGATCCATGTTCTCTACAGCGAGCATTGCATCATCCTGAGAAGTATATTGAATAAATGCATATCCTTTTGATCTTTTTGTGAATTCATCCTTGACAAGCTTAACTGTCATAGATAGACGTATAGTTATTAGACTTTAAAGTATACACAACATTGGAGATGTAACATAACAATCCGTTAAATCCATTTAATTAGGAGAGGTGTTCCAATCACCTTCAGCTATTTGGCCAAAATTTGCAAATTCCTTCTGCAAACAGCTTTCTTTGGTAGAATATGGCAAATCTGCAGTCAAGTACACCCAATAGATGCCAGGACACAAATTAGGGAAAGACAAAAGAATACGGCTGTAAAATACAATATCAAAGAATATCTGATGGAACTATCTTTTTTGTTTTTTTAATCTATTTACTTGCTCACCATAGAATCTAATCACTCCTCTGTGACTGAGGTAAAGCTCAGACTAAAATGCAAAATTTAAGAATGTTGAAGGTGTTCTACAATTTTCCCCCTCAATAATGTACTGCATCATTATAAATGAATCCATGCTGCACTCCTGGTTGTTCTGGTTATATACAAACTAAAACTACTAGTAGAATCCCAATATTGCCAACCATCTTTCAGTTGCAACTCAGCATTGTTATCGGTAAAATACTCTTAATTTGCATATGCTCATATGAAAACAATAAACAATAAAAATAAAAACTTGTAATTCGGAAGATGCAAGGCCTTAGAGGGATCCCATCCTAGTCAACGTTATTCACTTGCTTAAATCAACAAGAATGTACTGTTTGCCACACAAAATCAACTTCCCACCTTTGTCCTACTTTAATTTAATAGCCAGTATCCTTTTGCATCTCTTTAACTTAATGGATGAATTTTTTTTTTCTTTTAAAATATGAGATAACCGAAATAATCATCACAGTTACATCTCGGTGTGCACACTTGTCAACAATGTTTCTTAATTTTTATGGTGTTGATGCCTATCATAGCTCCATACACGCCTCTTCTAGTAAAAGCATGGTAGATACCATAACCAAAAGAAAAAAGAAAAAAGAAAACTATTTTCTGTGGCTGTTATCCAGGTTCTAATTCTTTATTATGCCAACTATATCTCCTTAATACAGTCTTCTCTCAGTGATACAACAGATGGTAACTAGGACCAAAATAGCCCAATTTTCAACTGTTGAATCATCCTTATTCCTAACCGTTTACCAAGATTTCATCAGAGGAACAAACACAATCAATATATAGCAGAGCATTTATCAAATTGCAAAATTGAACACAACAATAATCGTTGTATCTTTGAACACAATTATCACGTAATAAATATAGTTACTTTATAGCTGTTTTAAGCATATAAACAGCACTCTCTTAACCCATAAACCTTATTGATTTTTTTTTTTGACAGAAACCAAAAAACCCGTATTTGACAATCTCAGTACTCAAACAAAGAAGGGATTACTATGAAAACAAAAACAGGGATGAAAAAAAAAAGTTGACAAAAAGAAAGTGAAAAATAAAGTACTTCGAGTAAATAAAGAGAGAGGAGTTTACTCCTAACAAAGATTCTGCTTGCAAGAGGATAGTCGAAGAGTGATGCTCTGAGTCTGAAGTTGAAGCATTTATTTTTATGCGTTTTACAATTTGCAGAGATTGGTGAAGGCAAAGATAGGGTAGCCGCCCACATGGCAATTCATCCACTCCGGGGACTCAAATCAATTTCTTTGCTCACACGACGTATAAGCCATTGCTAAAGGCTCAAAGGTTCTTTAAAAGCCATCCGGCTAACCAAAACGCTGCGTTTCCCTCAAACTGATGCAATTAGTTTTTTCTTTTTTTTTTAACTAACCAACTCAAGCTGCATTTGGATACAGCCAAACCTGCGTGGAACCCTCCCTGCCAATCATGTCATTAGGATGAAAAAAATAAAAGAAAAAATTGAAAATTAATTCGAAATTGTATAGTTTAATTTAATTTGAATTAATTTTTTGAATTTAATTGGAATTAAGTTTATATATTAAATTTAGATTGAATTTTAGATTGAGATATAAAAAATGCATTAAACATAATTATATATTTTTATTTTTTATATATATTTAATTTTTTATAAAAAATAATTATTTTACATATAAATCTATTTAAATATATTAAAAACTTATTAAAATAATATATAAAATTAAAAATTAAAAATTAATAAATCAAATAAAATTGATAAAATTCGATTTAGATCTAATTAGTTTCAAAATAAAATCAATTTAGATTCGGATCGAATTATAAAATTTTATAATATTATATATTATTTAAAAAAATTGAACAAAATCCTATCGATTCAATTATTATCACCCCTACATGCCATTGCTTTTCTTTTTCTTTTTTTTTTCTTTTGCCCTTATTAGTTATAATGACTGGACAAAAAAATCTATGCAACTTTTTTTTCCTAGTAAGATTCATGTATTTTAATCTTTCATTTTTTATTTTTTATTTTGATTTTCATTTAAATATCTTGAAATGATTTTGTTAATTTAATATAATAAATAAATAAATAAATAAATAATAGAATTAAATGACTTTGTTAATGGGAATAAAAATTTTAAGATTTTGAATTATATAATTAGAATTAAAATGTATAAAAAAATATTGTATCAATACACTATTAGAGTAATGTCTCTATTGATTATTTTTCATTCTAATCAGAATTTTAGTATATTTATATTCAAATACATATTTTTATTATTAATTTTAATTTTGCAATTCTTGTAACTAATCACACTATACAATTATTTTTCATTTTCTTTGGAGCTCTAATATGTTTGTATCCAAATGAAGTCTCAATTGATTAGTGTAGTACTATTATTTTTCATAGCAAGAAAAATGTAGTAGTAATTTTTTAAAATTTCATGTTATTAAAACTACAAAAGATAAAATATTAAAACTATTGAATGTGCATGTAAATCATAGTATTGATCCATTAATTAACTTGGGAAACCCAATTTATGTATCGAATTAATATATTAGTACAAATAATTTTTTACCTAATAATCCACTTAAAATGAAAAATGAAAATATTATTCATCCCACTACATTTGTTCCAAATATTTGTAACATGACATATAATAATTGGTTTTATTGTAATATCTCATTTCAATTGGTTTATCCATGAATTGATAGATTCTATCTTTAAATTTATTCAATAATAATATATCATATCAAGGAGTACAAATATTTGAGAGAAAATAAATGGGGCAACTTGCATGAATTGATGAAAAATTTTACCATAATAAAATAAAAGACTATGTTAAGGAATATCGTTTATCTTTTTAACTAGAAATATATAGTTAAATGACAACTCTATGAGTAAATGTCAAAGTTCAAAATAAGAAACAAATGTAACTTAGTAAAAGGTGTAAAAGAGAGAAGGAAGTAATTTTGTATAAAATTTATATATATATATATATATATATATATATATGCTATTTAGCTTTGATAAGGATATATTCTAATAAGCTTTTAAATTAAAAAAAAAAATGACGGCTTTTCATTCAGTTAAGCTCTCTCTTTTTTATTTTTTTTTCTACAACAAACGTTACAAGAAATGAAGTACCTCTTTCGGTTCCTGATCACCGGCAGGGTGATGGGCCCATGGTGGCAACTCCTCCTCCACCCAGTATGGTGTTAGCAACCCGCTGGCTCCCCCTGTCCGACAGAAAGTTATTAGCCAACGTTGGCTCAACCACCTCAAACTAAACCATATGTCATCCTCATCCTTTTGGGAAGACTTGCTGCAATCATCGCCCTTATTATCATTCATTTTGTCATTGTCAAACATAGCACGCCAGTGGCTATTATTGCTCCTATTTGATACATTTTTATCGTTGCCGGCTATAACACGCCAGCGACTATTGTTACTCTGATCTCATGCATTTTTGTCGCTACCAGCAGTAGCACATCAACAACTATTGTCACTCATATATTATTCATTTTATCTTTAATTATTCCTTCTAAGGATTTTAGAATCGTCAAACGTAAATAAATTTTAAAATCAAAGAAAATAAAAAAAAAGTCATTATCAATTTTTGTTATAGTGTAATTGATCATCTAAAAATTTATTATTTTAATAAAATTATAAAAACGAGTTTAAAGTTTATCAAAAAGATAAATTTTGTTTTACGAAAAATCAGGTTGAATCCAGGAGTCGTTTACGTGTGAAAAAAAATTAGCATCCCCATAACGTCCATAAATTGGTACTATTTAATTACGCGCTATTTTTGATGTTAGATAAAAATAATTTTAATTTAAAATTTAACACTAATTCCTTTCATTTGAAAAAATAAAATTTTGCTAAAATTTTTATTTAGAAATATTAAGAAAATCTTTAAGTTAAAGAATTATCTTAAAATTTTTTAACATCTAGGCAAAATTTAAAATAACTCTTTTCGCTTAAGATTTAATACAATAATCCTTAAAATAAAATAACAATCTTTATAGAAAATAATTGTTAGTGATTTTTCAACATCTAGGTAGAGTATTAAGAATTATTTCTTTCTGAATGTTATTTTTATTCTATTTTATAATATCGTAAAAGAATTTTTTTTAAAAAAAGTATTATTCTTTTTTATTATAAAATATTTTATTATCAAACAATAAATTAAAGAGAGAATAATACAGACAATTATTGATGATAACATGCTAACGTATGTATGCTAATGAATGTCATGTAAAATAAAATGCAATTTAAAAGTTGGATTCTTAAGTATAATGAGACTACCCCGACTCTCCGACATCTAGGCAGAGTTTAGGTACCACTGTTTATATTTAAGATCCCAATTTACTATTATGCTTTTTATTTATTAAACTTATTATTAATGTGAATTAAAAACTCGTGTTAAAAACTTAATGAAATGGAGTTTCTTAAATACTTCATCATTTAGGCAGCATTCGAGAATAAACTGTTTCATGTGAGATTTTCACACGTATCCTTAAAGTTTAGAAAAAGATTTAGGGTTTGGGGTTTAATTAAAACGCAAATATCTCTAAAAATTTTCATCATCTAGGCAGACTTTCGGACTAAGTTCAATTTTTTATAATTTTTGAAAACTAATTAAAAATTTCTTATATATTTCTTTTTATGAAAATTTATTAATAATAATCCTCCAACATTTAGACGAAATTATTTGTTTAGAAAAATATTTTTTTTATTCCCTCAAACATCTAGGCAAGAAAAATAAAAAGCTTATTCCATTATTATTATTATTTAAACATTTTTAATATTTTTTTAGTTATTATCCTATATTGTTTTCATTTTATTATTATTAAAAAATAATTAGATATTTATCCTAATAAATTTAAACATTTATCATGCATGAATATAAAAACTTAAAATAACAAAAACAATAGTATAAAAAAATTTAAAAAAATTTTTAAAAAATTTTTTTTTACCTGAACCGGACTGGTCAACGTTGGTCTGGGTTGGTCTGACCGGTTCGGTGGTTCAATTAGCAGTTCGGCGATCAGCGGTTCGAATCGATTTACTGACGATTCGTTTGAACCGATTTAAGGCTGGCTGAAGCGGATCGTCGGGTCGGGTTGCATGGATCTCGGGTCAGGTTTGGTTCACGCGCGGATCTTCTATACTTGAAACGATATCGTTTTGGTCCTATGCTCGAAACGATATCGTTTTGGTCCTATGCTCAAAACGACGTCACTTTGCCCCTATGTTTTTTATAAAAATCAGATTTTTTTTCCTTAGTCCGTTTCATTTCCCAGAAAAAAAGGGCTTTGGGGTTCTCTGGCTTTTGCCAGAATCCGACCCCGGGCGCTGTGCCGGCCGTCGTGTGGGTCGCCGCCAGTGGTGGTCGTCGATGATCGGAAAAAGGTTAGAAAGTCACCAAAAATTTCTTTCGACGCCCTCTTTCCAGATCCGACCTTCGTTTGACCTGAAAGTGCCTTGATAGTCGCGAATCGATCTTCGAAGTTTCAGATCTCTCTTTTTTTTTTTTG